>NC_034186.2:67927939-67998993 GCF_002021735.2 Oncorhynchus kisutch | reverse complement strand
CAGTTCCACACAATGGACCGGGCCGTCCGAGATTTGTCTAGGAGTAGCCAGGACAGGGGTCTTATTGGCCACTGGGTGGGTACTGTGGAGCCTGGTGGGGGGAGGGACCAGTCAGGTTGGTGAGGCAGGTGAGTAAGACCTTGTGGCAGTGACAGCATGGTGGCAATGCAGAACAGCTGTGAGGTAGAGGGGGGGGACATTTGCCCTTAGAGCAGGTTTCTGGAGAGATACAGACCAGCAGGTATACATGCAGCACATGTACAGGTCAGGATCTGATGATCGATGAGGTCAAAACTAATCTACATCATAACTCCAACATCAGAATAATCATCAGTATAAACCCAGGCAGAAAAAGAGAGAGAAAGCCAGGCACTCTCTCCACTCAGTGTTGTGAAAACAGGTGATTCTATCTGAGCAGTTGCAGTAATCTGAATAAGTGGCACTTAATGCTGAACGCTGTGGTTACACAACGCTCCAATCCAGTGCTTTTCCAACCCACGGGCCACAACACAGTATTCACCACAACCCTCTCATAGACCTGCTAGCTATCAGAGCAAAGAACCGAATTTAGCATTACCACTGGTATCTCTCACACACCTGAAATCTGACTGCAGTAAACAGCCCTAAAGTCACCTGATCAAATTCACAGAACTCTCTTAGATGCAGGGTCTGCCAAGAACTAGGCTAATTTTCCAACTTCATTCAGCATTAAGTTTGAGGTAGATTACATACATCACATGTCTCTGTGTTCCAGGTAATACTATAGTTATAACAGCATTAGGTAATACTATACAGTAAGATACTATAGCGGAATGTTGACTATGTGAGCTGTCAATCTCTCTCTCTTTCTCTCTCTCTTTCTCTCTCTCTGGTCTTGTGTGTGAGAGCCCACAGCTTTGGGCAGCATCCAAAATGGCACCCTATTTCCTATATAGTGCACTACTTTTGACCAAAGCCTTATGGACCCTGATCTAAAGTAGTGCACTCTATAGGGAAAAGGGTGACATTTGGGACACAGCCCAGGTCTGGTCTCCATGATTGACCTGTGTTGTGCATCAGAGCAGACAACGGTGTGTTTCACCAGCCATTTTAATGGGCCATCTATACTGCCCTAATAATGTGCAGCCAGGCAGCCAGCCTCAGACAGGATGCTCCATAAAGTCTCCTGGAAAGATAGCCAGGATGGAGGCAGCAGGCAGGAGGCAGGATGAATAAACAAAGACAATCCCTACACACACATACACACAAACATGAAGGCAAACCCTACAGGTCCTCAATCAATACCAGCAGCATCAATATTCACCACCGCACTGCCCCTCTACCATCCTCTTCCTCCTGGTAAATAAGTGAGAGAGAGGGTGTGTGTGTGTGTGTGTGTGTGTGTGTGTGTGTGTGTGTGTGTGTGTGTGTGTGTGTGTGTGTGTGTGTGTGTGTGTGTGTGTGTGTGTGTGTGTGTGTGTGTGTGTGTGTGTGTGTGTGTGTGTGTGTGTGTGTGTGTGTGTGTTTGTCGTGTCTAGTCAAAAATAGCACAGGGTAAAATCTACATTCAATATGGCATTGATTCTATTGTTGCTCATTTCTCATGGCTAGAGCTGGAGTAATTGGCTATTGCACCAGTTTGTTGCTCATTTCTCATGGCTAGAGCTGGAGTAATTGGCTATTGCACCAGTTTGTTGCTCATTTCTCATGGCTAGAGCTGGAGTAATTGGCTATTGCACCAGTTTGTTGCTCATTTCTCATGGCTAGAGCTGGAGTAATTGGCTATTGCACCAGTTTGTTGCTCATTTCTCATGGCTAGAGCTGGAGTAGTAATTGGCTATTGCACCAGTTTGTTGCTCATTTCTCATGGCTAGAGCTGGAGTAATTGGCTATTGCACCAGTTTGTTGCTCATTTCTCATGGCTAGAGCTGGAGTAATTGGCTATTGCACCAGTTTGTTGCTAATTTCTCATGGCTAGAGCTGGAGTAATTGGCTATTGCACCAGTTTGTTGCTCATTTCTCATGGCTAGAGCTGGAGTAATTGGCTATTGCACCAGTTTGTTGCTCATTTCTCATGGCTAGAGCTGGAGTAATTGGCTATTGCACCAGTTTGTTGCTACTTACTGTTGGAGGATCAGAAAAACAGCAGCAAATATAACCACCACTTCAAGTTGTCACGCCTTGGTCTTAGTATTTTGTGTTTTCTTTAATTATTTGTTCAGGCCAGGGTGTGACATGGGTTTTTGCGTTGTCGTATAGTTTTTTTTGTAGGCATTGGGATTGTGGTTGATTAGGGGTGTGTCGAGTGTAGGCTTGGCTGCCTGAGGCGGTTCTTGATCAGAGTCAGGTGCTTCTCGTTGCCTCTGATTGGGAACCGTATTTAGGTAGCCTGAGTTCGCTTTGTTTTCGTGGGTGATTGTTCCTGTCTCTGTGTAGTGTTCACCAGATAGGCTGTATTAGGTTTCACGTTCCGTTTGTTGTTTTTGTATTTATTAGTTATTTCATGTATCGTAATTTTTTCCTTCATTAAAGACATGAGTAACCACCACGCTGCATTTCGGTCCGACTCTCTTTCAACAAACGAAGAACGCCGTTACACAAGTATTCTGTAATGGAAATAATATGTTCTCTTTCACTCCTGTCTAGAAAGCAAATGTTGTAATTAACAGAGGTTTTTTTAAACAGAAAAGCAACACTTGTTAGTTTTTACACCTCTGGCTTTGGCCAGAAGAATCACACCAACATATCTATAAAGAACAGAAGTTACCAGACAGACGCTCACAGACTCTCTCAAGTCATTACATTTTTTAATGGATTCAGTTTTTCCATTTCACTGCTTTATTGTCTCTCTAAAATAAAATGTTTTCTCATGTCTCTCTCCCCTATGAAAGACAAGGGGGCTGGTGAGATATGGGCCCAGTAACTAACTTACATTAAGGAGAGCTGAAGAAGCATTGCTCACTAGAAGAAGCATTGCTCACTATAAAGCCTTCATGTGACTGTTACAGCATACATAGAAACATCCATAAACATCGGTTAGCATCATAGATGTGACAATGCTGTGAAAGCAAAGCAGTTCTAGGATCCCAGCTCTAGGATCCCAGCTCTAGGATCCCAGCTCTAGGATCCCAGTTCTAGGATCCCAGCTCTAGGATCCCAGCGTTCATAAGCATTCAACACAAACGCCTCCCTCACAAATGACCTAGATGTGTACCTGGCTACAGTACAGCTATGTATGAGAGAGGGAGTGAGGGAGGGAGTGAGATGAGACAGAGAGAAAGATGGAGAGGTCAGGAATAAGAGAAAGAGAGAGAGAAAGAGACCAAGAGATGAAGATAGAGATGAAGAAAGTAGAGAAAAAGAGAGGCAGGGATATAGCTCCTTCTGCACATTGGTAAAGTGGTGTTAGCAGGTGGCAGATGGAGGCCTGGTCACGGGGTTCTCACTCAGATGATCCTTTATTACGCTTTAACAACTGTGAGCGAGCGCTGCTCATTTCCTGCTGCTGGTGGAGATATGCTAATGAGATCTTCCACCCACCCTCCTCCATGCCAGGACACTGACTGGGGGATCAAACTCATTCTGACTGCATTCCTCAATAGCGTAATTAACCCTCTGAGCTAAAGGTCTGTAGAGCCTAGGCATCAGCTCTGGTTAAATCTCATGGTTACTCATCACGTGAGCAGCTCAAAGGATTGGTTGATTTCTATAGAATGAATGGTTCCATGAAGAGCTTTTATCAGTCCTCTCTCCCCCTCCACTCCTCCCTCTTCTCTAAATGAAACAGCTTGATTCCCTGAGCTCTAGTTGTCTGTGCGGCGGTGAAACTCTTTGCAGGTGTTTTACTATCCTGCTGTGAGGAGGAACAGAACACCGGCATGTGTGTGTGTGTGCGTGTGTGTGCGTGTGTGTGTGTGTGTGTGTGTGTGTGTGTGTGTGTGTGTGTGTGTGTGTGTGTGTGTGTGTGTGTGTGTGTGTGTGTGTGTGTGTGTGTGTGTGTGTGTGTGTGTGTGTGTGTGTGTGTGTGTGTGTGTGTGAGTGTGTGTGTGTGTGTATAGGCTCTCAATGAATTCCCACAGCTGATCAACCAAAGGAAAAAATAATGATCCTCCCTTCCTCTCTCTCCCTCCATCTCTCTGACTTTTCTCCATCTTTTTTCCTTTGGTTGTGAGAGAGGAGGGGGAGAGAGAGGGTGGTAGAAGGAGAGAAGGTAGATGACGGGGGCCAGAGCAGAGCACCAGTAGGGTCAATCTCTCCACTGTCCAGAAATAACACAATTAACAGCAGAGCACTCCGGGGCCTTACAGTCACTGCAGCCCTTTAAGCAGTTAGGCTAGTGGTTGAGTTCTGTGACATTTTACTGTGATAATTATCTTTGCAGTGAATGGAATTGAAAGAGAAATCTTTAGAGAAATCATTCTCGTTATATTGCTGGTGTGGGGCACATAATGTCACAACTACTCATTTCAAGCCTAGACCTGAACCAAAAAGAAGAGTACCCATCAGCCCTCCTGTCCCTCTTCTCTCTCTTTCAACAGGAGGTTTCTCCATCAGCCAGAGCAGAAGAGAGGGACAACCAGAGAAGAGAAGATAGGAAAACAGCACTGAGAATCAGACTGTGCATCCATCCATCCCATTAGACTTTAGTTATCTACTCTGTTGAAAATAAGAGAGACCCTGGCTGGTTCTATAGAACCTCAGGCCAGTTAGTTAGTCTGTGAAGAGAATGACTCTGGTTCTATAGAACCTCAGGCCAGTTAGTTAGTCTGTGAAGAGAATGGCTCTGGTTCTATAGAACCTCAGGCCAGTTAGTTAGTCTGTGAAGGGAATGGCTCTGGTTCTATAGAACCTCAGGCCAGTTAGTTAGTCTGTGAAGAGAATGGCACTGGTTCTATAGAACCTCAGGCCAGTTAGTTAGTCTGTGAAGAGAATGGCTCTGGTTCTATAGAATCTCAGGCCAGTTAGTTAGTCTGTGAAGGGATTAGCTCTGGTTCTATAGAACCTCAGGCCAGTTAGTTAGTCTGTGAAGAGAATGGCTCTGGTTCTATAGAACCTCAGGCCAGTTAGTTAGTCTGTGAAGAGAATGGCTCTGGTTCTATAGAACCTCAGGCCAGTTAGTTAGTCTGTGAAGGGAATGGCTCTGGCTATGACGCCTGGCCCTGCGCTATGCAGTTGCTTAAGATTAGAAGATGTGTTTACACAGACAGACAAACTTTATCTCCACCCCCCCCCCCTCCCGCAAATCGATCAGATGTCCTCACTCAAGGTCCCTCTTTGTCAAATCCAGCTTTTCACTCTGAAATGAGATCTGCCGTGTGGTGTGGCGATCAAACAGACAGCTGAGTACTAGGAGGAGAGAAGGAGAGAATGTCACACTCATGCCGCCGCCAGCAGCCAGGCCAGCAGCCAGGCCAGCCCTGCCACACACGGCCCTGCCTGCCACCGCAAACACTTTAAGGGTCAAAGAAGGCCAGGCTGTACGTCCATTAGATTAGAGAATGGATGGCTTCGGATCGCCTGCCTGACACCTGCATAGTGTATTCTCAAATAGACCCTGGAGGGTAGCGGAGAGAAGAGGACGACAGAGAAGAAGGGAGGAAGGGAGGGAGGGAACAGAATAAAGGGAAGGGAACGGGGAGGGAGGGAACAGAATAAAGGGAAGGGAACGGGGAGGGAGGGAACAGAATAAAGGGAAGGGAACGGGGAGGGAGGGAACAGAATAAAGGGAAGGGAACGGGGAGGGAGGGAACAGAATAAAGGGAAGGGAACAGGGAGGGAGGGAACAGAATGAAGGGAAGGGAACGGGGAGGGAGGGAACAGAATAAAGGGAAGGGAACGGGGAGGGAGGGAGGGAGGGAACAGAATAAAGGGAAGGGAACGGAGAGGGAGGGAACAGAATAAAGGGAAGGGAACGGGGAGGGAGGGAACAGAATGAAGGGAAGGGAACGGGGAGGGAGGGAACAGAATGAAGGGAAGGGAACGGGGAGGGAGGGAACAGAATAAAGGGAAGGGAACGGGGAGGGGAGGGAGGGAGGGAACAGAATAAAGGGAAGGGAACGGAGAGGGAGGGAACAGAATAAAGGGAAGGGAACGGGGAGGGAGGGAACAGAATGAAGGGAAGGGAACGGGGAGGGAGGGAACAGAATGAAGGGAAGGGAACGGGGAGGGAGGGAAAAAACAGAGGGAGAAAGACATCAGTAAATAGTAAGTCATAAAGGAAAGGAGAGGTCTCTGCTTCAGTTCAGTCACTGCAAAGTGTGACCTCTCACTGAAAACAACCATCCATACAGAGCAGCAAGGGGAACTGCCCCTCCCTAGCTTCAGGCAATGCTCAAACCCTACACCCCAACCTGAGCACTCCGTTCTGCCGCCTCTGGTCTCTTGGCTGTCTCACCCCTACGGGAGGTCAGCTCCCACTCCGCCCAATCCAAGCTCTTCTCACAGTACACACACTGCTATTCCAACACACATACAAACACTCACTCCATCATCTGCTTATAAACACTGCTACTCCAACACACATACAAACACTCACTCCATCATCTGCTTATAAACACTGCTATTCCAACACACATACAAACACTCACTCCATCATCTGCTTATAAACACTGCTACTCCAACACACATACAAACACTCACTCCATCATCTGCTTATAAACACTGCTACTCCAACACACATACAAACACTCATGCTTACATGCTTACTTACTTTATCGTGTTCTTCTTAGTTCTTATTGTATATCTCGTGTGTTTTTGTTCTACCTTGTTATTTTTAGTATCACATTGTTCTTGATTACTGCACTTGTTGGCATTTCACTGTACTTGTCCATGTGACATTAAAACTAGAACCTCGAAACTCAATGGTGGAACCAGCTTCACATCTTCTCCACAAAACATCTGAAACTTTACCTCTTCAAACACTGTCTTAAATAAGACACCTCAGTCAGTCTTCTTCCGTCCATTTTTGCTTTCGTCTTTTCCTACCAGCTCTGATAAATTGCTGATAAATCCTTTATAGCAGACAAACGTATTTACTACGACTGTGACATGCGGTTGTCTCACCCAGCTATGTTAAGATGAATGCACTAACCGTAAGTCACCCTGGATAAGAGCGTCTGCTAAATGACCAAACTAGAAATGCAATAGATCCAGACCTCAACACCGAACATCACACCCAGACAGACCCACAACACAGAACCAACCAGCTGATCACAATACTGACACCAAAAGACACCAGTCACACTTAAAATGAAACAACGAAGACTTGAGCCCATTTTGAATGTACGTACGTACTATGACTCTTTATGTTATATGACGTTGCTTATAAATGACTGATGAGACATCTTTGTTATACCTACAAAGACTACGAATTCCCTACAAAAGCACTTAAACGTCTTTGTTGTTGGCCTGAAGTGGGATTCACAAGACAACAAACCTCAGTCTGTAGGGACTGTACAGTGGTCCTGACTTCACCTTTGTCCAACAGACAGGAAATAATCAACAATAAACGTCCTTTAGCTTGAACAAGAAACACCGGCGGTGAAGTCAGACATCCCCTGACAGACCTGACCCTGGAAGTAACATAGTTTGATATTCTATTATCCTGGTTGTTTTTCCATCCAGCTCTAAATGGTGCCGCAGTAATCTGGTTTAACCACGGCTATCTGGGATCGATCGGATGGTCTGCTGGTCAACCGTACGAGCAAACAGGAGGTGAGGGAATGAATAACGGAGGAGGGGAAGGTGGAGGGGGTAGGGAGGCAGGGGGAGAGGAGAGGGGGGTACGAGAGAGAGGGAGGGAGAGAGAGGAGGAGAGTAGTGGTGGGGGATAAATCAATACAGTTACAGCACATTTCACATTATTATTTGGGGTGATAGTATGTAGACACAGCACTTTGCAGTACAGCTATTCAGCTGTACCTGCGCAAAAACGCCAGTATTTTTCATCATATAGCTTGCAAACCACCATCTTAGCTGGCATATAGTGAGCAATGTGTTTGTATGTTTGGAACATCAAATCGCAAAATAAAAGGGCAGTATCGAATTGCAACACATACTGTATAGGATCATGAGAATTGTGAGAATTCCCATACATATCATATTGGCACCTAAGTATCTTGATAATTTTGTATCGTGAGGTCCCTTGAAATTCCCATCCCTAGAGGATAGGGGTTAGAGATAGTTAGGGAGAGGCGAGAGATAGAGAAAGAGAGAGGGAGTGGTAGAGAGAGTGAAGACATACTCCCTCAGCCACACATGAGCACTCATCCAAAGAGGGTCCTGACTCCGCAACACAAAAACCCACTCAGAGAGGAGCCTGTCTATCTTCACTGTGACAACACAACAGAACAATCCACATCCACATACATCCTGTCTCCCACACACAGATCTATACACATACAGCCTGTCTCCCACACACAGATCTATACACATACAGCCTGTCTCCCACACACAGATCTATACACATACAGCCTGTCTCCCACACACAGATCTATACACATACAGCCTGTCTCCCACACACAGATCTATACACATACAGCCTGTCTCCCACACACAGATCTATACACATACAGCCTGTCTCCCACACACAGATCCACACACACCTTGCCTCACCCCCTGCCTCAGGAAATAGACCCGGAAGAAAAAAGGAGTTCACAGTAAATCTACAAGTGATTTCCCAGACCTGGGTTCAAATACTATTTGCAATCTTTCAAACACTGAGTGTTTAGGTTTAGCCTGTCTGGGGTACCAGGTCTGCCCCCTCCTCTTCCTCTTCATTTTATTTATTTGTACAGCGTGTGCCCATGAATGGAAGCCAACCCTCAGCCATGAGCCCAGTGCTGGATGCTGTTATTATGTGACATCAAGGTGAACTCCAGCTAGCTCTGTCAGGAATACGTCTATTAAACGCCTATTAAAAGAGAAAAGAACTGGGGGAAACACATCTGTTTCCTTTTTTACAATGTTGCCACCAACATGAAAGGAGGGAGGGATCGGAGGTGGTAGAGAGAGAGAAAGGGAGCGAGAGAGAGAGAGAGGAGGAAGCAGTTGTACAGTTGTATGATTCCCTAACCGGTCCTCTCTCTCCAGAATGAGTGTTTTTGAGTACCATGGTGGCAGACCATAGATGTTTGAAGACATATACTGTATACTCAGTAACTGGCAGGATGCCAGACTGCCTTGCTGACATCTACTGCCTTTCACTGTGTCATGATGTTGGCCTGGGGGGGTTGGTTTATGACAGTCATAAATACCTCTTCCCCCCTTTTTTCTGCTCTCTACCCTACTGAGGTTACATTTCCAAAACCCTTGGTTAATATAGAGATTCTGGGAACATCAGTAGGTGGGGGTAAATGACCTATATTCTGGTAATCCGGACAATTGAACATATGCGGTGGTCCTTAATGAATATGATGTCAGTTCGGTTGTCATCTGAGACATTCTCATCAATGATAAGAGACATTCTCATCAATGATAAGATGACATAAACTCTACAGTGGAAAGTCTACACATCAGAATTATCAGATTCACATGGAATTGTTGTTCAACCTAAATGTTTGAATATGAAATTATTCGTGATGGGATGAAATATGATTTTAGCTTCTATAATGTGAGATTTCATAAGATATGGCTCTGCTCAATCAGTGGCCCGCCCCTGTGAAGGGACATGGGCTATAAAACTTTAAAAACACGCCCTCCTCTCCTTCCTATATAAGCTCTAAGCCCAATATAACTTCCTGTTCCGAGGATATAGGACGACGGTCCTATGTCAGAATGGTTCAGATAATAACTACAGAACGAAGCCAACATCAGCGTGAGCTTTGGTTGCGAATGGTATGAACTTTGAACTCTTATTCACTACAGAAGTGATACCTCCTAGCCTTTGAGTTAGCAACAGCAGATGCAACTAGGGTTAGGAAGGAACAGACAGAGTATCCCGTCTATCACCCAACGATGTTACTACAACGTATCCAATTGACAACCAGAGACATTCTTCAAAGGACTCGGTTTGGCAATACGGCCTTCCATCTACCACCAACCTACCGAAGCGCAGCTCAGAGTAAATATTTATTGCATTTTCCTTTTCCAAATGGGCGGTAATTTAGAATGCATTAGATACTGTATTTACGATAGCACAGCTTCTCCCTGTGTCCCTCAGTCTTCCCGCTCTTTAACTCAAACCAAGCCCTTTTCCTTTGTGTAACAAGCGGTCATATCTGTTCCGCCCGCTAGGGACGTCTTCCTTTATGACGTAATTTGTAATCAAGTTATGATTTAATTATATGTATGTGTAATTCTGTGTGATTAGTTAGGTATTTAGTAAATAAATAATTAAACCCAATTTTGTATTGCAGGGTTCGTGCAGATAACCAAGAATTTACAACCTTCAGATGAGACTGAATTAAGATGACGATTAATATTGACTGCTATTGATGTAAAATATTACTAGGTCTTTAAGAGTTTATTCAGAAGATAACAGCTCTATAAATATTATTTTGTGGTGCCCGACTCTCTAGTTAATTACATTTACATAATTAGTTCAATCAGGTGATATTAATTACGGAGAAATTATTTATAGAATGGCATGTCATATCACTTAATCCGCCATAGCCAAAGACACGACATCTGTTCACTGGTGGAGTTTTTTACTGTCCGGAGATCATTATAACTCTCTCTCTCTCTTCCTCCCTGTCACGCCTTGGTCTTAGTATTTTGTGTTTTCTTTAATTATTTGTTCAGGCCAGGGTGTGACATGGGTTATTGTGTTGTCGTATTGGGTTTTTTTGTAGGCATTGGGATTGTGGTTGATTAGGGGTGTGTCGAGTGTAGGCTTGGCTGCCTGAGGCGGTTCTCGATCAGAGTCAGGTGCTTCTCGTTGCCTCTGATTGGGAACCGTATTTAGGTAGCCTGAGTTCGCTTTGTATTTCGTGGGTGATTGTTCCTGTCTCTGTGTAGTTTCACCAGATAGGCTGTATTAGGTTTCACGTTCCGTTTGTTGTTTTGTATTTATTAAGTTAGTTCATGTATCGTAATTTTTTCTTCATTAAAGAACATGAGTAACCACCACGCTGCATTTCGGTCCGACTCTCTTTCAACAAACGAAGAACGCCGTTACAGAATCACCCACCACATACGGACCGAGCGGCGTGGTAACAGGCAGGAAAAGCGAAAGGAGGACGTTATGGACAGCAATGGCATGGAGTATACGACGTGGGAAGAAATCGACAGGTGGGCGGCCGACCCAGAGAGAGTGCAGGAGCCCGCATGGGATTCGCTAGAACAATGCGAAGAAGGCTATAGGCGAATGGAGTTGGAGAAACAGACACGGCGGCGCAGAGCGAAACCCAAGAGTCACCCCAAAAAATGTATTGGGGGGGGGCTCAGAGGGAGAGTGGCTGAGTCAGGAGATGGACCTGAGCCAACTCTCCTTGTTTATCGTGAGGAGCCAAGGAGGAGACCAGAACCAGAGCCGGTGTTAGAGGTGAGCGAAGCAGAGACTGTGAAGGAGTTAATGGGGAAAGTGGAGTGGAGAGTAATGAGGGAGTTGCTAGCTTGGTGCTATAGATATCATATTCGTCCGACGGATCGTGTCGGGGATTTGATGGCACCTGAGTTAGTGCTCCATACTCGTCCTGAGGTGCGTGTTAGTCGGCTAGTGAAGTTGGTGCCAGCCTCACGCACCAGGCCTCCTGTGCACATCCCTAGCCTTGCACATCCTGTGCCACCTCCACACACCAGTCCTCCGGTAGCAGCTCCCCGCACCAGGCTTCCTGTGCGTGTCCTCGCTCCAGTATCACCAGTGCCCGCACCACGCATCAGGCCTACAGTGCGCCTCGCCTCTCCTGCTCTGTCGGAGTCTCCCGCCTGTTCAGCACAGCCAGAGCCTCCCTTCCCTCCTGCGCTGTCGGAGTCTCCCGCCTGTTCAGTGCAGCCAGCGTTTTCCTCCTCTCCTGCGCTGTCGGAGTCTCCCGCCTGTTCAGCGCAGCCAGCGTTTTCCTCCTCTCCTGCGCTGTCGGAGCCTCCTGCCTGTTTGAAGCAGCCTGAGCTGCCAGTCTGCAGGGTGCTGTCAGTCTGCAAGGAGCTGCCAGTCTGCAGGGAGCTGCCAGTCAACCAGAATCTTCCAGATCTGCTAGTCAACCAGAATCTTCCAGATCTGCTAGTCAACCTGAATCTTCCAGATCCGCCAGCCAGCCAGGATCTACCGGAGCCTACTACCTACCTGAGCTTCATCTCAGTACTGGGCTTCCTCTCAGTACTGGGCTTCCTCTCAGTACTGGGCTTCCTCTCAGTACTGGGCTTCCCCTCAGTTCCGGGCTGCCCCTCAGTTCCGGGCTGCCCCTCAGTTCCGGGCTGCCCCTCAGTTCCGGGCTGCCCCTCAGTCCCGAGCTGCCTCAGTCCCGAGCTGCCCCTCAGTCCCGAGCTGCCCCTCAGTCCCGAGCTGTCCCTCAGTCCCGAGATGCCCCTCAGTCACGAGCTGCTCATCAGTTCTGTGGGGTTCTGGGTGAGGACTATTAGGCCATGGTCGGCGGCGAGGGTGGATTATCCCAGGACGCGAAGGGGAGGAACTATGACATTTATGGAGTGGGGTCCACGTCCCGAGCCGGAGCCGCCACCATGGACAGACGCCCACCCGGACCCTCCCTATGGTTTTGAGGTGCGTCCGGGAGTCCGCACCTTGGGGGGGGGGGGGTTCTGTCACGCCTTGGTCTTAGTATTTTGTGTTTTCTTTAATTATTTGTTCAGGCCAGGGTGTGACATGGGTTATTGTGTTGTCGTATTGGGGTTTTTTGTAGGCATTGGGATTGTGGTTGATTAGGGGTGTGTCGAGTGTAGGCTTGGCTGCCTGAGGCGGTTCTCGATCAGAGTCAGGTGCTTCTCGTTGCCTCTGATTGGGAACCAGATTTAGGTAGCCTGAGTTCGATTTGTATTTCGTGGGTGATTGTTCCTGTCTCTGTGTAGTTTCACCAGATAGGCTGTATTAGGTTTCACGTTCCGTTTGTTGTTTTGTATTTATTAAGTTAGTTCATGTATCGTCATTTTTTCTTCATTAAAGAACATGAGTAACCACCACGCTGCATTTCGGTCCGACTCTCTTTCTACAAACGAAGAACGCCGTTACACTCCCTCTCTTTGTCTCTATCTATCTATCCATCTATCCATCCATCCATCCCTCCATCCATCCCTCCATCCATTCATCCATCCATCTCTCTCTCTATCTCTCTCCCTATCTCCCTATCTATCTAGCTATCTCTCTCTCTGTGTGTGTGTTCTCGCACCTCTCCAGTATGGCCTCCTGCCAACACAGCTCTCCCAACAGGTCTCTTTGCTTATTTTCACCTCAGAATGAGATCTGGGCCACACTCACAGTGACAAGAAACCTCCCAAATACATCAGAACTGATGTCTTACTGTGCCTGGTGCCACTGTGTATTACCTCTAGCAGTCTACAGGCCTCTCCAATGTACCCACATCCATTTTTTGTCCACCACACACAGCCCATGTTAAACATGATTGATTGATCTGGGAGGGATGGAGAGGTAGAGGGCAGAAGAGCGACATGGCCGTGGTTTCTTTCTTTCTCTCCGACTCACAAGTGAGTGTTGAATAATTTAGGGTCCGTTGTCACCCGTCTGTGTTTCTAATGAATCAGGGGGGATCCCCTGTGGGGTGACCTGAGAGGAACATGATATCACAGTTGTTTAGCGAGAGGAGAGAGGTCAGGGGTCGCCACATAGGAAGTATCAGAGTGGAGAGGGTGGAGGTCACTGTTCTGTCATAAGACATGTGTTCCTCTCTCTGTCTTACCTGGCTGGAACCGTGTTATAGAACAGTGGTAGAGAACAGGAGAGCAAGGCAAGGGTGACTGTACAGCAACCTGCTGGCGCTGCTACTTTAAGTTAGTTGTACCCCAGGGATGGAGCTGTGGATTTCAAACAGGACATGGAGGAAAGAGGAGCTACTGCAGACATTGAGAATATGGAGAAAAGATGTGTCTAATCATTAAATATACAGTATAATACACACACTTATGCATTCAAGCAATCTCTCTCTCTCTCTCTCTCTCTCTCTCTCTCTAACACACACACAGCAGTGAGCAAATTTGTAATGCACAGCAAACCTATGTGAAGCATCATGTATTGTGTGGAACAAAGGGAATGTAGACACACACAAACACTGACACACACATACACACCCAAACCTATGTGACTCAACATTGTCACAAAGGGACACAGACACACAGACACAGAACAAATGGGTAGCAGACTGCTTGCTGTTCATGCCAGTAAAAGAGGGCATTAATTAGACTGCCAGCATCAATACATGTCCAGCATTTTCAATCAGCCTAATTGTATTCCTCACAGGGAAATGGACAGTTTGGTTATAAATTAGACCTTGTTCATTTGTTTACCCCTGATAGAACAATGCTTCCTGAATTAACTCATTGGATACATACAGGTTTATTCTACACAGTTAATTTGTACTCACAGCCACACATACATTTGCATATAGACTAGAAGGCATCATCCTGCACCAAATCTAACAAGCTCAATTCTCCAACCAGATTTCTATTGGGAAGCTACCAGCCAAACACAACACAGTACAAAGCACTGATACCAACACTGAATCAATAACTCAAACATGAACTCCATCAAATAGTGGATCGAATAGTACTCCACTCTGATATAGTGTATGTATGACCCTATACCACTACTTACATCCCCTCTCTCTCTCTCTCTCTCTGATGTTTAATACAACATGCCATACCAGACTCAGTCTTCTCTAGCCCCATGGTACCATGACTGAGACTCAGTCCGCTCTAGCCCCATGGTACTATGACTGAGACTCAGTCTTCTCTAGCCCCATGGCACTTTGACTGAGACTCAGTCTTCTCTAGCCCCATGGTACTATGACTGAGACTCAGTCTTCTCTAGCCCTATGGTACTATGACTGAGACTCAGTCTTCTCTAGTCCCATGGCACTATGACTGAGACTCAGTCTTCTCTAGCCCCATGGTACTATGACTGAGACTCAGTCTTCTCTAGCCCCATGGCACTATGACTGAGATTCAGTCTTCTCTAGCCCCATGGTACTATGACTGAGACTCAGTCTTCTCTAGCCCCATGGCACTATGACTGAGACTCAGTCCTCTCTAGCCCCATGGTACTATAACTGTGACTCAGTCTTCTCTAGCCCCATGGTACTATGACTGAGACTCAGTACTCTCTAGCCCCATGGTACTATGACTGAGACTCAGTCCTCTCTAGCCCCATGGTACTATGACTGAGACTCAGTCCTCTCTAGCCCCATGGCACTATGACTGAGACTCAGTCTTCTCTAGCCCCATGGTACTATGACTGAGACCCAGTCCTCTCTAGCCCCATGGCACTATGACTGAGACTCAGTCCTCTCTAGCCCCATGGTACTATGACTGAGACTCAGTCCTCTCTAGCCCCATGGTACTATGACTGAGACTCAGTTCTCTCTAGCCCCATGGCACTCTGACTGAGACTCAGTCCTCTCTAGCCCCATGGTACTATGACTGAGACTCAGTCTTCTCTAGCCCCATGGTACTATATCTGAGACTCAGTCCTCTCTTGCCCCATGGTACTATGACTGAGATTCAGTCTTCTCTAGCCCCATGGCACTATGACTGAGACTCAGTCTTCTCTAGCCCCATGGCACTATGACTGAGACTCAGTCTTCTCTAGCCCCATGGCACTATGACTATGACTCAGTCTTCTCTAGCCCCATGGAAACTATGACTGAGACTCAGTCTTCTCTAGCCCCATGGCACTATGACGGAGACTCAGTCCTCTCTAGCCCCATGGTACTATGACTGAGACACACACACACACACACACACACACATAAACTCTCTGCATCATCCCATTGGTAGTGCTGTAGTGTACAGTGCAGTGTCCAGGACTTCCTGGTATGTTGTGTTGAGTTGGCTGGATGAGATGAGAGTAACAGAGTAACAAGGTAGCTAATACTGTAGGCTCCCATAGTCTCACTGACTTTACACTTTACACTGTTTTTAATCGTACTAAACATTTTTTATTTAGTTCCTCAATTGTCTCTGTCTCTCCCAGTCTGTTCATATCTTCTCTGACCTCCACCCTTCTCTCTTCCTCTCTTCCTCTCTCCTTCTGCATTCTCTTCCCGCTCTATTTTTACACTGTTGTTTTCTCACTTTCTTTTCCTACATTTGTTCTCTCTCTACCCTCTGGCCTGTCTGTCTGTCTCTCTCTCCCTCTCTCTCTCTCTCTCTACCCTCTGGCCTGTCTGTCTGTCTCTCTCTCCATCTCTCTCTCTTTGCGTCTCCCTTTCTATCCTTCCTTCCCTCCCTCCATTGAATAGTAGAAGACTGCTGTCCTGTCTAGGGAAATCAGAGCACTTCCTCCTCCCGTATGGTAAGCCCAGCAGTCCACATGCACACACGCACACACGCACGCACGCAGGCACACACACACACACAAACTCACACTAACACTCTCACACAAACACACACACCAATACATGACGAGAGAGAGAGAGAGAGAGAGACACACATAAGCACACACGCTCATACACACGCATTCAAACACGCAAAAACACATGCACACACACACACACAACTCCAACCTTAGCTACAGCTCAAAATGGGAGGGGAGTCATGTTGCGTTGGGAATATTTGTGTCTGATAGAATTCTCCAAGGGGTTATAGTGAGAGCAGAGAGAGGTGCTGAGCTAAGGAGGACCCAACAAGTCTAGTGCAGAGAAAAACAAACTCACACACTAAACACACAGACTCACAGTGTAGATAAAACATCTGCGCTCACACACGCACGCACACACACACACACACACACAGTCTCACAAAGTGCAGATAAAACATCTGAGCACACACGTTGAATTCAGTGATCCTGTTCTTTGTGATGGCACAGCACTTCCAGGAAACGCCTGAAGTCTGTCTTTATTTCTTTCTTCTCCAGTCAGCAGCCAGCCGGGTGCAACTCACTTCCTCTGATAGCTTCACAGAACAGAGAACTTCTCCTCAAAGACACACCACATCTTCTCTCCTTAGGATTCTTTAGGACGCAACCACTGAGGCAGATGATGAATAGTGTATAAGTTAGCAGTAAGGATATGCATGTGGGGCATGCAGACAGTATTGCCATAAGTGCAGGGGATTGAAGTTGTTTATATAACAGGAGATCATTGGTGACCTTCAGAGTGCAGTGAGGCTCTTTGCACCACTAGAAGCTAAACAGGAAAAGTCAAGATAGTCAAGTCATGATGCAGTGAGAAGAGCAGAACCTTTTAAACTCCTGTTGACTCAACACTAGTAACTCTCTATGGAGGCACACACCAGGACACAACCAGACTCTACCCCCCCAGCCCCTCCTCTCTCTGATCTGCAGGTACAGCACCACACCCCAGAGGAACTGGTTTACAGGACGCTCAGCTGGCCCTGCAAACCTCTGTCACGCACTCTGACTGACCTTCTCACACTGGGATCTGGGATGTGTTCAGTAGTAAAACGCTTTGAAATGGAAACATACTGTTACTGGACAAGTTCTAGTAATACTGTGTCTTGTGTTTCACAAGTTGGTTTAAAATGTTTTCCACCAACTGAACACAATCCTGGATGGACCTAGCAAACAGAGGAAGGCTTGGTTCCGCAGGAAAAGATGACTTGACTTATTTCACATTTGTTGTGTTACAGCCCGAATTCAAAATGGATTCAATTGATTTTTTTCTCACCCATCTACACACACACACAAGTGAAAACATGTTTTTAGAAATGCTTGCATATTTATTGAAAATTAAATACTGAAATATTTAATTTACATAAGTATTCACACCTAAGAGTCAATACATGTTAGAACTCCCTTTGGCAGATTTATAGCTGTGAGTCTTTCTGGGTAAGTCTCTAAGAGCTGTGAGTCTTTCTGGGTAAGTCTCTAAGGGCTGTGTGTCTTTCTGGGTAAGTCTCTAAGAGCTGTGAGTCTTTCTGGGTAAGTCTCTAAGAGCTGTGAGTCTTTCTGGGTAAGTCTCTAAGAGCTGTGAGTCTTTCTGGGTAAGTATCTAAGAGCTGTGAGTCTTTCTGGGTAAGTCTCTAAGAGCTGTGTGTCTTTCTGGGTAAGTCTCTAAGAGCTGTGAGTCTTTCTGGGTAAGTATCTAAGAAATGTGATTTTTTTCTGGGTAAGTCTCTAAGAGCTGTGTGTCTTTCCGGGTAAGTCTCTAAGAGCTGTGAGTCTTTCTGGGTAAGTCTCTAAGAGATGTGAGTTTTTCTGGGTAAGTCTCTAAGAGATGTGAGTTTTTCTAGGTAAGTCTCTAAGAGCTGTGAGTCTTTCTGGGTAAGTCTCTAAGAGATGTGAGTTTTTCTGGGTAAGTCTTTAAGAGATGTGAGTTTTTCTAGGTAAGTCTCTAAGAGATGTGAGTCTGTCTGGGTAGGTCTCTAAGAGATGTGAGTTTTTCTAGGTAAGTCTCTAAGAGATGTGAGTTTTTCTAGGTAAGTCTCTAAGAGATGTGAGTTTTTCTGGGTAAGTCTCTAAGAGATGTGAGTTTTTCTAGGTAAGTCTCTAAGAGATGTGAGTCTTTCTGGGTAAGTCTCTAAGAGATGTGCGTTTTTCTAGGTAAGTCTCTAAGAGCTGTGAGTCTTTCTGGGTAAGTCTCTAAGAGCTGTGAGTCTTTCTGGGTAAGTCTCTAAGAGCTGTGAGTCTTTCTGGGTAAGTCTCTAAGAGCTGTGAGTCTTTCTGGGTAAGTCTCTAACAGCTGTGAGTCTTTCTGGGTAAGTCTCTAAGAGCTGTGAGTCTTTCTGGGTAAGTCTCTAAGAGATGTGAGTCTTTCTGGGTAAGTCTCTAAGAGCTGTGTGTCTTTCTGGGTAAGTCTCTAAGAGCTGTGAGTCTTTCTGGGTTAGTCTCTAAGAGCTGTGAGTTTTTCTGGGTGAGTCTCTAAGAGCTGTGAGTTTTTCTAGGTAAGTCTCTAAGAGATGTGAGTCTTTCTGGGTAAGTCTCTAAGAGATGTGAGTTTTTCTGGGTAAGTCTCTAAGAGCTGTGAGTCTTTCTGGGTAAGTCTCTAAGAGCTGTGAGTCTTTCTGGGTAAGTCTCTAAGAGATGTGAGTCTTTCTGGGTAAGTCTCTAAGAGCTGTGTGTCTTTCTGGGTAAGTCTCTAAGAGCTGTGAGTCTTTCTGGGTAAGTCTCTAAGAGATGTGAGTTTTTCTGGGTAAGTCTCTAAGAGATGTGAGTTTTTCTAGGTAAGTCTCTAAGAGATGTGAGTCTTTCTGGGTAAGTCTCTAAGAGATGTGAGTCTTTCTGTGTTAGTCTCTAAGAGATGTGAGTCTTTCTGGGTAAGTCTCTAAGAGCTTTGCACGCCTGGATTGTACAATTTTTGCACATTATTCTTTAAAAAATTATTCAAGCTCCGTCAAGTTGGTTGTTGATCATTGCTAGACAGACATTTCCAAGTCTTGCCATAGATTTTCAGTCAAAACTGTAACTAGGCCACTCAGGAACATTCAATGTCGTCATGGTGGCGGCAGCGTAGCCTAGTGGTTAGAGCGTTGGACTAGTAACCGGAAGGATTTCGAGTTCAAACCCCTGAGCTGACAAGGTACAAATCTGTCGTTCTGCCCCTGAACAGGCAGTTAACCCACTGTTCCCAGGCTGTCATTGAAAATAAGAATGTGTTCTTAACTGACTTGCCTGGTTAAATAAAGGTAAAATAAAAAATAAAATAAATGGTAAGAAACTCCAGTGCATATTTATTTGGCCTTGTCTTTTAGGTTTTTGTCCTGCTGAAAGGTGACTTTATCTCCCAGTGTCTGTTGGAAAGCAGACTGAACAAGGTTTTCCTCTAGGATTTTGCCTGTGCTTAGCTCTATTCCAATTTATTATTATCCCCCCAAAAAACAAAAAACCCTAGTACTTGCCGATGAAAAGCATACCCATAACACAATGCAGCCACCACCATGATTGAAAATATGAAGAGTTGTACTCACACACACACACACACACACACACACACACACACACACACACACACACACACACACACACACACACACACACACACACACACAAAGATACACACAGTGTTAGCTAAGCCACTCCATAATGTGGATGACACTTCAATACAACTACTTGCTAATAAAAGAAAGTCCCAGTCACTGAGGACATATTGACATATAATCCGTTTCCCCTGGAGAGCGGATGGAGCCAGCCATCAGTCTCAACACACAACCCAATCTAAATGGCCCTGAAATTTTAAAATGACATTTCAGAATTGGATTTGCTGCGTATCAGCAGAAATTCACACTTTTGACAGATAGGTGTGTGTGTGTGTGTCTGTGTGCCATGCATGTGTGTGTTCGTGCATATTTGTGTGCGATCAAAATAGAATCTTGGTATTTGTCCCTGTGGGCCCTGCATTCCGAGCATCGATTCTCTGAGCAGACTACTATTCCAGTTTTTTTTAAAGACCAGCGGCTGGAATTGTGATACAGGCTGGAGTCTACCTTCCCCTCAGCAAGATCATTCTAATTCATAACCCCCCAAATGAGTTATTGACTCAGAATAATGTCTCTGCCATTCTCAAGGAGTGGGGCTCTGCATCCCAAGAAGCATGCTGTCTGTCTCCTCCCGGCATCATATGTCCCACAGCCTGAGACAGAGAATAGAGACATCTGGCTGAGACCCTACCAGAAACTAGCCTGGTTCCAGATCAGAACTGCTAATGACGTTGAGTTGGTTAGACAGCACAAACAGATCTGGGACCAGGCTAGCAAGAAGCTATATGACAGCCTAATTATCCCCAGCCAGCAAAATGCCTGAAACACAGAAACACACAGGACAAAATGTTTTGCATCGGAAAATTAGATTTCTTATTGGACAAGCTAATACCTAATACCTACCCATTTTCACTCCATTTTGGAGTGTTTTATAATCTTTTGTGCCTACTGAAAAAAATCCAGGAAGACACTCAGGATGCTATGATGAGACATGGAATACAATGATAGGACCTGGGACACAACAAGCATGCAATACAGACAGTCAAGGACAAGGACAGAGAATCAGTGCCCGACTCAAATATCGGACTATGGAATCATCTGAGAAAGGCAACACCTCTACTTCACACAGTCATGTTGTCTACCTCAGTGTCACCTCTGTGTCCCCTCCACCATAACCGCATCATCACCACTGTCCCACCAGTCACCTCCAAACCCCTACCTACCGTCAGTCAGCACTTCTGCCTGGAGCTTCCTACCCCCATCCTCATCCACTCAGCGAAAGTCAACCATGTGAAGCTGCATAGTACTGTATGGCTCTCACTCTCCAGACCCATCTGCAGTTAAACTAAACTCTGGTCATGTTCACTAGCAATAATGTTCTGAAATGGAGAGAAATTGTACAATTAGAACACAGATTTGAATTTCCCTGAAAGAAAAGGAAACGTGTTTTGCTATGGAGTGCTGGTCTCCGAGCATTTCGTACTATTCTGTAATACGGTCTGTAATACGTTTCGTATGGTATGTGTTCATTTTTGGATGTCCATCAACCATTTCATATGATATGTATGTTACAAATTTGCAGGATATGTTATGAATTCTAGCTAGGTGGCTAATGTTAGCTAACAGGGTTAAGGTTAAGTTTAGGAGTTAGGTTAAAAGGTTTAGGTTAGGGTTAGGAGAAGGGTTAGCTAAAAGGGTTAAGGTTAGGGGATGGGTTAGCTAACATGCTAAGTAGTTGCAAAGTAGATAAACAGTCGTAAGTATATAGTTGACACGTTGTTAAATAGCTAACCCCCATAGAGAGATGGAGCCATAGAGGGCTGGAGCAATAGAGAGAGATGGAGCCATAGAGGGATGGAGCCATAGAGGGATGGAGCCATAGAGGGATGGCGCCATAGAGGGATGGAGCCATAGAGGGATGGAGCCATAGAGGGATGGAGCCATAGAGAGATGGAGCCATAGAGGGATGGCGCCATAGAGAGATGGAGCCATAGAGGGATGGAGCCATAGAGAGATGGAGCCATAGAGGGATGGAGCCATAAAGGGATGGAGCCATAGAGAGATGGAGCCATAGAGGGATGGAGCCATAGAGGGATGGAGCCATAGAGGGATGGAGCCATAGAGGGATGGAGCCATAGAGGGATGGAGCAATAGAGAGATGGAGCCATAGAGGGATGGAGCCGTAGAGGGATGGAGCCATAGAGGGATGGAGCCATAGAGGGATGGAGCCATAGAGAGATGGAGCCATAGAGGGATGGAGCCATAGAGGGATGGAGCCATAGAGAGATGGAGCCATAGAGAGATGGAGCCATAGAGGGATGGAGCCATAGAGAGATGGAGCCATAGAGAGATGGAGCCATAGAGGGATGGAGCCATAGAGGGATGGAGCCATAGAGAGATGGAGCCATAGAGGGATGGAGCCATAGAGAGATGGAGCCATAGAGGGATGGAGCCATAAAGGGATGGAGCCATAGAGGGATGGAGCCATAGAGGGGTGGACCCATAGAGGGATGGACCCATAGAGGGATGGAGCCATAGAGGGATGGAGCCATAGAGGGGTGGAGCCATAGAGGGATGGAGCAATAGAGGGATGGAGCCATAGAGGGGTGGAGCCATAGAGGGATGGCGCCATAGAGGGATGGAGCCATAGAGGGGTGGAGCCATAGAGGGATGGCGCCATAGAGGGATGGCGCCATAGAGGGATGTGGAAAGGAAGAGAGGGGCTTTTAGAATAATCACTTCATGAGGCACATTAAATCGCTTCACGCATCACAGCGTCACAGGTCTGAGAGGAACGTGCCATCCCACTCTTTTCTCCACATTTCTGTGTGTAACTCCGTGGACACACACACATGCATACACACATGGGTTTAATGCATCACTGCTACGCTCTCTCTCTTCCTTTTTTTGTTCCTGAAAACTTAAAATGATATATTTTTAACCGTGTAACTGATTTGCGAGTGGGCGACAGTTTCACATTTCTATAAACTAGCTGAGAGTGAAACATGAATATTTTAAGCAGCTTAGCGCTGATTTGAATATATTTACTGGGAGTCTGCTGGCTCTGGGCCAGGACAGAGTGTAATACCCACAAAGCTGCCACTGCTAAACTCTATTTGAGGGAGCTGATCATTCGGACTGGCAGAACTAAGGCAAATTAAGTCAATTAACTCACTGAAATATATTTCTTATACATTTTACAACCCTTTGAAAAATAATGCAGGGTGATTTTAAGATAGCTAGCCTAGCGTTGAGAGGAGGGTGATTATATATACACACAGCAAAGAAAGAATTCAAGAGGCAGAAAATATCTAGCAATGAAGGGTAAAAGCAGGGGCCATTTTGAGAATGTTTAAGTAAAGAGGAGAAGAAGAAGCAGCCTCTCTGGTTATAATGTGCAGGAGATACCCGGGGATGCCATGCATTTTTGAACAGAGAGCACATAAGACATAGGACATGTATTTAATCAAAGACACACTGTGACTGAAGAATTTAGGCAGGGAGGTGTTTGTGCCTAATATTTGCTTATTCACATATCTTCTAATGCAAAAGCACGGAAGTGAAAAAATCCTGTCACCTCTGCCGGGAGAGAGGAGACGAGGGGAGAAGGCTGCATGGGAGGCTGCAGGTGTAGAGAAAGTGATTATTAATTAGCCTTCCTCCTCAGTCAAAACACACCACTCCTCTGGAAATCCCTTATGGCGTGAAAGCTCCTGAAGAAAAATGATAGCTTCTAGCTATAATGTCACTTCATCCAACAGATGTTAGTTCATACATTTAAAAATACAAGCAGGATAGGATTGCAACATGGGGAAGTTGTAGGGACTGTAATACTGTCAGCCTGTTGCAGTAATGACTAGGTAGGGAGAGAAGAAGAACACCTGAGCAGGAAGTGGTCTTTAAACCAGGACGTGAGCAGCAAATGCAGCCATTGGAGGGTTACATTTTCAGACACAGCTATGGTGTCAATTTCATATCATCTGGTTGAATTCTCCTCAATGAAGGATGATATAATGATATTTTTGCCTACAGCCATCCTGTGCCAACCATGCAACATTACAGTATACTATGTCGTCCTCCACAAAAATACCTATCAGACAGGAGACACAAATCTGTAGTCTTCCTTCAAACATATAATCATAAAAACGTCCATCCTACCCCACTTCCCAGTCCTACAAGCCACACAGATTCAATTAGTATAAAATATGATAGGCCTACGAGGAAATGAAATCAATAATGTTCGACATTGATGCCTGTCAAAATGTCAAGCTTCCACCCATTGGCACCCCCAATGGCAACTCTCTCTCTCATTAAAAACACTCCTTGCATTATTTGACCTTGACCCCTGTCCCACTGGCTCCCATATTAAATGATAGTGGAGCGTTTAAAACACTTGGCAAAAAGCTTACAGGCGCAGATCTATAGTTCACGCCAAGGTCCTCTCTGACTCTGTGTAGGCCTCTCATCACCTAGACTTTCTGATGGGAAGAGAGCTCTTTGTGTGTGTGTGTGTTTTGTGTCTGTCTGCCTGCCTGCCTGCCTGCCTGCCTGCCTGCCTGCCTGCCTGCCTGCCTGCCTGCCTGCCTGCCTGTCTGTCTGCCTGTCTGTCTGTCTGTCTGTCTGTCTGTCTGTCTGCCTGCCCCTCAGGTTTTTCACCAGCCGTGGCTGCAGTCTGTGACTTAACAGCGACAACGTTGGTTAAATGTTGCTCCTTTGGCAACAGATAAATGTTTTACTGATTCCCACATCTCAATGTCATAAAACACCCCTCTCCATTGACTAGCATAGGATGCATTATACTGGCCACCGACGGTGTGAGCTACAGTTAAGTTATCACACCATTAAGACATTCAATTGATTTAAAATAGATTTTTATACACCATTTTTGACCCGAGGACCCATCTTCCCAGGCAGTTATTGGTGCGAGAAGTGCTGATGGCAAAATATATCAACTCCATTTATATGGAGGGAAGCAGAGAAAAGCAAGGCTCTCCTTCCGTTACATTTAGTAAATAAACACTTAAAATGTCCGTTCCAGCAGAAGCAATCCCAACGCTGGAGTCAAGCACTGATTTCTGAAAACATTCAACAACTTGATATCACCCCCACAACCACATAGAAACACAGCAACATCTCCGCTTTAAAATATATCAGCCTCTCTACTAGATGGCTCCATCAGGCATTATTAGCTTCTTCTAACTGGGGTCAAACTCAGTTCAGCCAACAATACACCAGCAGCAAGCCTGTAATTGATATGATAGCTTCCTTACTAGCCCTGTGAAGCTGACCTCTAATATGAAGATGCACATCTCTGTCTGTGTACTAATTAAAGCTGGGGTACGTATGGGTCCCCAGGCCATGCATGCCTCAGGAAAGTTATTGTAAACATATATCACATGCCATCCAGGAACAGCTTCTACCCCCAAGCCATAAGACTGCTAAATGGGCAGACTGTTAAATAGTTCATTAATGATACCCAAACTATCTGCATTGAGTCTATCTTGCACTCACCCTATGCACACTCACTAGACTATATACTGTATACACACCACAAACACACTCACTAGACTATATACTGTATACACACCACAAACACACTCACTAGACTATATACTGTATACACACCACAAATACACTCACTAGACTATATACCGTATACACACCACAAACACACTCACTAGACTATATACTGTATACACACCACAAACACACTCACTAGACTATATACTGTATAC
Organism: Oncorhynchus kisutch; assembly: GCF_002021735.2. Classification (NCBI taxonomy): domain Eukaryota; kingdom Metazoa; phylum Chordata; class Actinopteri; order Salmoniformes; family Salmonidae; genus Oncorhynchus; species Oncorhynchus kisutch. The sequence goes on along the minus strand of NC_034186.2, from coordinate 67,973,284 downwards.
ACACCACAAACACAATCACTAAACTATATACTGTATACACACCACAAACACACTCACTAGACTATATACTGTATACACACCAAAAACACACTCACTAGACTATATACTGTATACACACCACAAACACACTAACTAGACTATATACTGTATACACACCACAAACACACTCACTAAACTATATACTGTATACACACCACAAACACACTCACTAGACTATATACTGTATACACACCAAAAACACACTCACTAGACTATATACTGTATACACACCACAAACACACTAACTAGACTATATACTGTATACACACCATATACACACTCACTAGACTAAATACTGTATACACACCATATACACACTCACTAGACTAAATACTGTATACCCACCATATACACACTCACTAGACTAAATACTGTGTACACACCATATACACACTCACTAGACTATATACTGTATACACACCATATACACACTCACTAGACTATATAATGTATACACACCATATACACACTCACTAGACTAAATACTGTATACACACCATATACACACTCACTAGACTAAATACTGTATACCCACCATATACACACTCAGACTAAATACTGTGTACACACCATATACACACTCACTAGACTATATACTGTATGCACACCATATACACACTCACTAGACTGTATAATGTATACACACCATATACACACTCACTAGACTAAATACTGTATACACAATATACACACTCACTAGACTATATAGTGTTGTTGTGTCTTTGGCCATGCCGGATTAAGTGATATGACATGCTATTCTATAAAATAATTTCTCCGTAATTAATATCACCTGATTGAGCTAATCATGTAAATGTAATTAACTGGAGAGTTGGGGCACCACAAAATAATATTTATAGAGCTGTTATCTTCCGAATAAACTCTTAAAGACCTCGTAATATTTTACATCAATAGCAGTCAATATTAATAGTCACCTTAATTCAGTCTCATCTGAAAGTTGTACATTCTTGGTTATCTGCACGAACCCTGGCTAACAAGTTGAATCAGCAATACAAAATTGGGCTCAATTATTTATTTCCTAAATACCTAACTAATCACACAGAATTACACATACATATAATTAATCATAACTTGATTACAAATTACTTCATAAAGGAAAACGTCCCTAGCGGGCGGAACAGATATGACAGCTTGTTACACAAAAGAAAAGGGGCTGGGTTTGAGTGAAAGAGCGGGAAGACTGAGTAACAAAGGAAGAAGCTGTTCTATCGTAAATACAGTATATTATGCATTCTAAATTACTGCCCATTTGGAAAAGGAAAATGCAATAACTATTTACTCTGAGCTGTGCTTCAGTAGGCTGGTGGGAGATAGAAGGCCGTGTTGCCAAAACGAGTCCTTTGTCCTCTGAAGAATGTCTCTGCTGGTATATTGGGTACGTTGTAGTAACGTTGTTGTGTGGTAGACGGGATACTATGTCTGTTCGTTCCTAACCCTCGGTTGCAGCTGCTGTTGCTAACTCAAAGGCTAGGAGGTATCACTTCTGTAGTGAATAAGAGTTTAAAGTTCATACCATTCGCAACCAAAGCTCACGCTGATGTTGGCTTCGTTCTGTAGTTATTATCTGAACCATTCTGACATATGACCGTCGTCCTATATCCTCGGAACAGGAGGTTATATTGTCGTCAAGGCTTTATATAGGAAGGGAGAGGAGGGGGTGTTTGAAAAATGTAATAACCCATGTCCCTTCACAGGGGCGGGCCACTGATTGAGCAGAGCCCTAACCTTATGAAAACACAAATTTCACATTTTAGAAGCTAAAATCATATTTCATCCCATCACGAATAATTTCATATTCAAACATTTAAATTGAACAACAATTCCATGTGAATCCGATAACTCTGATGTGTAGACTTTCCACTGTAGAGTTTATGTCATCTTATCATTGATGAGAATGTCTCAGATGACAACCGAACTGATCATTGTCACATTCTGACCTTAGTTCTTTTGTTATGTCTTTGTTTTAGTATGGTCACGGCGTGAGTTGGGTGGGTAGTCTATGTTTTTTTTTCTATGTTGTGGTTTTGTGTTTGGCCTGGTATGGTTCTCAATCAGAGGCAGGTGTCGTTCGTTGTCTCTGATAGAGAATCATACTTAGGTAGCCTTTTCCCACCTGTATGGTGTGGGTGATTGTTTTCTGTTATGTGTATGTCACCTTACAGAACTGTTTCGTTTCGTTCCCCTTTGTTATTTTGTTTAGTGTTCTCTGTTTAATAAATATAATGATGAATACTTACCACGCTGCACTTTGGTCCTCACCTCATTCCAACGACGAGCATTACAATCATATTCATTAAGTACCACCGCATATGTTCAATTGGTCGGATTACCAGAATATAGTTAATTTCCCCCCACCTTCTGATGTTCCCAGAATCTCTATGTTAACCAAGGGGTTTGCAAATGTAACATCAGTAGGGTAGAGAGAGGAAAAAGGGGGGAAGAGGTATTTATGACTGTCATAAACCTACCCCCAGGCCAACGTCATGACACTGTATACACACTCACTAGACTATATAATGTATACACACCATATACACACTCACTAGACTACATAATGTATACACACCATATACACACTCACTAGACTATATACTGTTTACACACCATATACACACTCGCTCACACACGCTACATTGACACTCCCACACAAAACCCACACAACTTCACATATACCACATACGCACACAAACACAACACACACATGCATACTGACATAACACAAACACACATGCATCCATATTACACACACACACACACACACTACTTTTACACTCATCATTAGCTGCTGCTACTCTTTATTTGACTCTTATTCTTATCTATCCTGATGCCTAGTCACTTGCCCATGCCTTCATATACATATCAAATCAAATCAAGCGTTATTTATATAGCACATTTCAGACAGAAAAAACTAAAGAAGAACAATACAAACTAAAAGACTAAAAAGCACCCTAAGGAAAAGCAAAGCTAAGAAGGTTTTAAGATCCCTTTTAAATATGTCCACAGTTTTGACCCCACTCAGGTTCTCTGGCAGGCTATTCCAGGAGCTGGGGGCATAATAACTAAAAGCTGCCTCTCTATGCCTCTTGGTCCTAGGTTTTGTGATAGTTAAAAGGCCAGTGCCAGAGGACCTGAGGGACCTACTGGGTACATAACTTAAAAGCATGTCTGACATGTATTGGGCTGCACAATCGTGGATTGATTTCAATAGAATAATCGTACAATTCATTCTAGAACTCACAAGCGTGAGTGTGTTGCAGCATTCTGTATGTTTTGCAGTTGACCAATGGATTTATTGGGTAGACCAGACAGGAGAGCATTACAGTAGTCAAGTCTGCTTGTAATAAAAGTATGGATGAGTCTCTCTGTATCAGCCTGAGAGAGAAACGGACACACCTTGGAAATGTCCCTCAGGTGGTTCAAATCTATTTTGGTCACATTCCTAATGTGTGATTCGAAATTGAGTTCAGAATTTAAAATAACACCTAGGTTTTTTACATGTTTTTTATCTTTATTGCCTGCTAATTAAAATCTGCGGCCAGATTCTCTCTCTGTCCTTAGACTCCAATAATAAGTACCTCGGTCTTGTCTTGATTTAGCTGGAGGAAGTTGTGAGCCATCCAAGTATTTAAATCACTAATACAGTCTTATAATCTGTGGAGCTGAAATCCTCTGGAGACACAGAAATGTAAATTTTGCATAGCAGTGAAAATCAATATTGTGTTTTCTGATAACGCTGCCAAAGGGTCATATAAACTGAACCATACCTGACCCCGAATCAAACCTTGTAGAACGCCACATATGATATCTATTTTCTCTGAGTTATGTTCACAATGGGTGACAAAACCTCTTGACCAGTTAAATAGGTCCTAAACCAATTTAGAACTGGACCAGAGTGGCCAAGCCACCTCTCTAGTCTGTCCAGAAGGACATCATGGTCAACAGTATCAAAAGCAGCACTTAAATCCAAGAGTAGGACAGAGAGCTGTTTGGCATCTGTGTTGGCTCTAAGATCCTTTATCACTTTAACAAAGTCTCTGTGCAGTGGTGGGCACAAAAAAACAGATTGGAATTTTTCTCAAATACAGTTGGTACTTAAAAAATAATTTAGCTGTTTGAAAACCAATTCCTTCAGAATTTTGCTTAAGAATGGAAGGTTAGAGATTGGCCGAAAATTGCTAAGAGCTGAAGAACCAAGATGACTTTTCTTCAGAAGGGGTTTCAACATAGCAGTTTTTAGTGCAGTGGGGGAAAGTGGCTGTGAACAGGGGGTGATTAACAATAGCTTGCACTTCTTCAGATATGCAATTAAAAGCTGTTTTGAAGAAGGTTGTGGGGATAGGATCGAGATGGCAGGTAGAAGGCTTAAATTGTGGCATCCTGAGCATGTCTGCGTCAATCAGAGAAAATAACTCAATAGTGCCTTTATGTGGTAGGCTAAGGCACATATCATCAAACTTCTCACCAGGTCTTGATTAACTGATACACATTGTTTGCTATCTTATCTCTGAAATATGCCACAAACTCATCAAATTTAAATGTATCTACCTCAAATACCTCGTACCTCTGCACATTGATCTGGTACTGATACTCCCTGTACCAAATCTGCATCGTTGGGAAGGGCTCATAAACAAGCATTTCAGGGTAAAGTCTACACCACTTGTATTCGGCGTATGTGACAAATACAATTTGATTTGATGTATCGGTTTATCCTCTCATATTCTAATTTGATTACAAAAACAAGCTGGTAATGCACTCACAATTACCTAAACTAACTTCAACATAGATGGTGTAATTATGAATATACTGTACCTAATATACTGTATGAATATTATATAAATCAAAAAGTGTGATTTCACTTTGAGGTGGATACTATCACAATCAAATCTAATACATATCTAATTTATGTGTATCTTTATGTTGTTACCACTATAGAAGGTCAAAGGGAGCAGTCGCACACTTTACTAGTGGTTCCCATCAGAGGAGTGCTGGAGGTCAGGGGTCATTCTAAACAAATGGACAGTCAACTCCATGGTGGACAGACTGGTCAAAGAGAGAGCGAGAGAGAGAGGAGAAACAGCCTAGTAACCGCTCTTCGCTCCTCTCCCCCTCTCCCCCTCTTACTCCAAGTATCCCATTATATCTCTCTCTATATACAAGTTCCTGCCAAAATAAAGGAAGATCTTGAGTAAATGAGGGATACAAAGTACATTGAAAACAGGTGCTTCCACAGTTCCAGAGTTCTTTAAGCAATTAACATCCCATCATGTGTCAAAATGCTCAGTTTACCATTATTTTGAGGGGTCTCAAAGGCTGTGTGTGTGTGTGTGTGTGTGTGTGTGTGTGTGTGTGTGTGTGTGTGTGTCAGTAATCAGATCTCAACCCAAATGAATACTTGTGGGAGATTCTGGTTGCCTGGCTACCCAAACTCCTTGCTCTGGCCAAACGCTACGCCACGCCCACGGACGTTCATTTCTTCTCCACAATGAGTCTGGATCTGAGTACCTCCCCGATCATTTCTAGGCTGTCTGATTGGTCCCAGAAACCGATGGGTTGGGCCAGAGCCAGAACACACATGGATAAAGCAGTGTTTTTTCGAAAATTCCCTAACCCCAATTCATCATTGGCTTTGATTCTATGATTTGTTAGAGATGATCCAATTGCTGATGAAATGATTTTGTACAACCCTCATTTTGACATCACCACAAATGACTTAAATGATGGCAGTCTCAGATTGAAATATGTAGTAAACATAGAGCAGCGGAAGAATGAAGTTTAAGTCGTCAGGCAAAGATTCTGGAGCGTTGCCTGGGACAGCATTTTCCACCGCTATTAACAAAACACCAAATTATAAACATTCTTGTTGTAGAATGGTGTCGCAGACACTTGTAGAATCTATGCCAAGGCCCATTGAAGTTGTTCTTGTGGCTAGTGGTGGTCCAACGACCCTATTAAGATACTTTATTTGAGCATTTACCTGTATATGGCTTTCTCTTTCTCGTCCTCTATTTCTGTCTCTCTCTCTCTTCAACAATAGTATTCAGTAGTCCATATGTTGAATCAATGAAGCTAGTTGACCTGAAACAACATGCTAGCTACAGTACATACACAGCATAATATAGAGCAGAATCCCAGTTATAAATCAGGACACTATCATGCCACCATGTTCTTTGTCAAGTGAATATTCAAAATAATCCTCCCACAACAGCACCTCATCCTGCAGCGTTGCGGAGTGAATTTCATTTCACCTCCTACCTGATTATAGTTTCTGTATAAACCCCTCTTTTGACAGAGTCTGCTTCACACCTCCGAGCCACATAACCCATCAAGTGAGAACAGTTGGAGAGCTCATTTACTGGCAGATGTGAAATGGCCATGTGGGCTTTTATAATCACTCATATCTCCATCTCCCACTTCATATCTGTATATACATATATACAGTATATATATATATATATAGAATGTGCGTGTTCATGTGTGTGTGTGTGTGTGTGTGTGTGTCCAAACAATGTGTGCGTGTCCAAACAATGTGTGCATGTGCATGTGTGTGTGTGTGTGTGTGTGTGTGTGTGTGGGTGTCCAAACAATTCTCCCCTCCAAACGATGGCTCTAAACTGTAAACAGATCATCTGAACACATTAGCCAGGCGTTCAATAGAGACTGGTTCTGCCAATCACCTCCATTTCATACCTAACCACTAACTCTCCCCCGCTCCGCTCAATGATCCGCTTAGCCACGCATCTAAGTAGCTCGCAATTCTCTGCCGCAAATCTTCTTATTTACAAATTATTTGAGGGGAGAGGAAGGAGGGCGGTGGAGGGATCTATTGTTCTGTGTGTGTAGTGTCAGGCTTTTCTGTGTTATTGACAGGCTCTTTTTCCTGAAAGCATTTAGAAAGTTGTTGTGTGAAGGACTGGGAGTATTTATCATTTTTGTCTGCTGTACATACTCATTAGATACTAAACTGCTGACTTCCCCTCCATACATACAACCCTATGACCAACACACCTGACCTTACCTTCGCTCAGTTTATCAGAGCTTCCAGAGGTTATATCCTATTGATGAACACACAGTAGAGGCTGACTGGAACAGACGAGCGATACATATCCTCCTATTCTAAATCAAACAAGCCTCCAGGAGGACGGTGCAAAGCGCATATGTTTAGATAACGGTATACAGGCAACATATAGACAGCAATTCTAGATATGGATACTGACATGATGTCTTTTGGGAGATAAAAAAAACAATCAGATAGTTATTCTTGATTAACACAATGTCCACAGCCAAAAGCTGAAAGGGTGGGCCTTGCCTGCCTGCCTGCCTGCCTGCATGCCTGCATGCCTGCCTGCTTGCTTGCTTGCCAGCTGCCGACGTCTCTACCTCCACCAGGCTCCAGTCTTTATCCCAGAAACAGTGTTAGAATGTGATATATATATATATACACTACCGTTCAAAAGTTTGGGGTCACTTAGAAATGTCCTTGTTTTTGAAAGAAAAGCACATTTTTTGTCCATTAAAATAACATGAAATTGATCAGAAATACAGTGTAGACATTGTTAGTGTTGTAAATGACTATTGTATCTGGAAAGAGCAGATTTTTTCATGGAATATCTATATAGGTTTACAGAGGCCCATTATCAGCAACCACCACTCCTGTATTCTAATGGCACGTTGTGTTAGCTATTCCAAGTTTATCATTTTAAAAGGCTAATTGATCATTAGAAAACCCTTTTACAATTATGTTAGCACAGCTGAAAACTGTCGTGCTGATTAAATAAGCAATACAACTGGACTTCTTTAGACAAGTTGAGTATCTGGAGCATTAGCATTTGTGGGTTTGATTACAGGCTCAAAATGACCCTTTGCCTTGATGACAGCTTTGCAAACTCTTGCTATTCTCTCAACCAGCTTCATGAGTTAGTCACCTGGAATGCATTTCAATGAACAGGTGTGCCTTGTTATAAGTTCATTTGTGGAATTTATTTCCTTCTAAATGTGTTTGAGCCAAATAGTTGTGCTGTGACAAGGCAGGGTGGTAATCAGAAGATAGCCCTATTTGGTACAAGACCAAGTCCATATTATGGCAAGAACAGCTCAAATAAGAAAAGACAAATGACAGTCCATCACCACATTAAGACATGAAGGTCAGTCAATGCGGAAAATTTCAAGAACTTTGAAAGTTTCTTCAAGTGCAGTCACAAAAATCATCAAGCAATATGATGAGACTGGCTCTCATGAGGACTGCCACAGGAAAGGAAGACCCAGAGTTACCTCTGCTGCAGAAGAAAAGTTCAATAGATTTAACTGCACCTCAGATTGCAGCCCAAACAAATGCTTCACAGAGTTCAAGTAACAGACACATCTCAACATCAACTGTTCAGAGGAGATTGTGTGAATTAGGCCTTCATGGTTGAATTGCTGCAAAGAAACCACTACTAAAGGACATCAATAATAATAAGATACTTGCTTGGGCCAAGAAACCCGAGCAATGGACATTAGACTGGGGAAAATCTGTCCTTTGGTCTGATGAGTCCAAATGTGAGGTTTTTGGTTCCAACTGCTGTGTGTTTGTGAGACACAGAGTAGGTGAATGGATGCTCTCTGAGTAGGTGAATGGATGTCCTCCGCATGTGTGGTTCCCACCGTGAAGCATGGAGGAGGAGGTGTGATGGTGTGGGGGTGCTTTGCTGGTCACACTGTCTGTGATTTATTTAGAATTCAATGAACACTTAACCAGCATGCATACCACAGCGTTCTGCAGCGATATGCCATCTCATCTGGTTTGCACTTAATGGGACTATCATTTGTTTTTCAACAGGACAATAACCCACAACACACCTCCAGGCTGTGTAATGGCTATTTGACCAAGAAGGAGAGTGATGGAGTGCTGTTTCAGATGACCTGGCCTTCACAATCACCCGACCTCAACACAATGGAGATATTTTGGGATGAGTTACACCGCAGAGTAAAGGAAAAGCAGCCAACAAGTGCCCAGCATATGAGGGAACTCCTTCAAGGCTGTTGGAAAAGCATTCCTCATGAAGCTGGTTGAGAGAATGCCAAGAGTGTGCAAAGCTGTCATCAAAGCAAAGGGTGGCTACTTTGAAGAATCTAAAATCTAAAATATAGTTTGATTTGTTTAACACTTCTTTGGTTACTACATGATTCCATATGTGTTATTTCATAGTGTTAATGTCTTAACTATTATTCTACAATGTAGAAAATAGTAAAAAAATTATAAAGAAAAACCCTTGAATGAGAAGGTGTGTCCAAACTTTTGACTGGTACTGTATATATTACAGTATAATAGAAGCACATAATTAGTATTATTAACATAAACATTGAATGTTAATATTCTTCCAAATGGTCTTACATGTCTTTCCATTCCATTTACTCCATTCCAGCCATTATTATGAGCCGTCCTCCCCTCAGCAGCCTCCGCTGATGTTAGCTGTATACTGCATTGTGTCCTCAAAAAGGATAACTCTGTCCTATAACCCTAACGACGTGTAAAGCAGGATAACACCGTCTTTAAACAGAGCAGGGAGACCTTTCACAACTGCAGCCAAAAGAAAGCTGCTCCTTTAACAAGCCTTCCACTAATTGTGTGTTTCTGGTCTAGTAGAATAAAGCAGTGTTCATACACCGGCGTGAGGAGGCGCTTTCCGCTGTCAGTGGTGCTGAAACTTTCCCTCTGGGCCTGCAACGTATAGCCGGCGTGGCCGTCCTAGCGAGGCATATAAGGGGTAGTTTGAAGATTATAACTTTGTGAACACAAGTGTACGTGTATAGAAAGCGTATCTTCAGACAGAAAGATTATCCGGGGGCACACACAGAGATGGATTACCAGGGGGGAGGAGGGGAGAGTGTGGTTGAAGCACAGACGATATGGAGGACTTAATGCTTCCCGACAACACTTCCCGTTCTACTGTTAGTGAGACAGCGCTGTCAGATTGACGTGTGGTAGCAGCAGAGGCCCAGCTTGTTGCCATAGTGGCAGCTTGTGCGGATGCTGTGTGCATTTCAATCAGGGTGTGTGTGTGTGTGTGTGTGTGTGTGTGTGTGTGTGTGTGTGTGTGTGTGTGTGTGTGTGTGTGTGTGTGTGTGTGTGTGTGTGTGTGTGTGTGTGTGTGTGTTTCTGAAAAACTGACAGGCTACAGTTACAGTGGACGGGTGAATACAGTGTGATGTATAATTCCTTAGCGGGATAAAGTAAATGACAGAAATCACATGAACGACTGTGAAGCAGTGAGCGGGTACAGATAATTGTATACGGTGGCTTACGAAAGTATTCACCCCCTTAGCATTTTTCCTATTTTGTTGATTTACAACCTGGAATTAAAATAGATTTTTGGGGGGGTTAGTATCCTTTGATTTACACAACATGCCTACCACTTTGAAGATGCAAAATATTTTTGGGGGTGAAACAAACAAGAAATAAGATTTAAAAAACTGAAAACTTGAGCGTGCATAACTATTTACCCCCCCCCAAAGTCTATACTTTGCAGAGACACCTTTTGCAGGAATTACAGCTGCAAGTCTCTTGGGGTGTGTCTCTATAAGCTTGGCACATCTAGCCACTGGGATTTTTGCCTATTCTTCAAGTTGGATGGGTTCCGCTGGTGTACAGCAATCTTTAAGTCATACCACAGATTCTCAATTGGATTGAGGTCTTGGCTTTGACAAGGCCATTCCAAGACATTTTAATGTTTCCCCTTAAACCACCAGAGTGTTGCTTTAGCAGTATGCTTAGGGTCATTGCTCTGCTGGAATTACAACCTCTGTCCCAGTCTCAAATCTCTTGAAGACTGAAACAGGTTTCCCTCAAGAATTTCCCTGTATTTAGCGCCATCCATCATTCCTTCAATTCTGACCAGTTTCCCAGGCACTGACGATGAAAAACATACCCACAGCATGATGCTGCCACCACCATGCTTCACTATGGGGATGTTGTTCTTGGTGTAATGAGAGGTGTTGGGTTCAAATTCAAAGCTCAAATTCAGTCTCATCTAACCAGAGTACCATCTTCCATATGTTTGGGGAATCTCCCACATGCCTTTTGGCGAACACCAAACATGTTTGCGTATTGTTTTCTTTAAGCAATGGCTTTTTTTCTGGCCACTCTTCCATAAAGCCCAGCTCTGTGGAGTGTACGGCTTAAAGTGGTCCTATGGACAGATACTCCAACCTCCGCTGTAGAGCTTTGCAGCTCCTTCAGGGATATCTTTGGTCTCTTTGTTGCCTCTCTGATTAATGCCCTCCTTGCCTGGTCTGTGTGTTTTGGTGGGCGGCCCTCTCTTGGCAGGTTTGTTGTGATGCCATATTCTTTCCATTTTTTAAATAATGGATGTAATGGTGTTCAAAGTTTCGGATATTTTTTTACAACCCAATCCTGATCTGTACTTCTCCACAATTTTGTTCCTGACCTGTTTGGAGAGCTCCTTGGTCTTCATGATGCCGCTTGCTTGGTGGTGCCCCATGCTTAGTGGTGTTGCAGACTCTCGGGCCTTTCAGAACAGGTGTGTATATATATATATACTGAGATCATGTGACAGATCATGTGATGCTTAGATTTCACACAGGTGGACTTTGTTTATCTAATTACGTGACTTCTGAAGGTAATTGTTTGCAACAGATCTTATTTGGGGGCTTCATAGCAAAGGTGTGAATACATATGCACGCACCAGTTTTCCGTTTCTTTTGTGGGGTTTTTTGACATTTTTTAAACAAGTCGTAACCGGCCTAGCGTCGTCCGGGTTGTGGAGGGTTTGGCCGGTAGGGATATCCTTGTCTCGTCGCGCACCAGCGACTCCTGTGGCGGGCCGGGCGCAGTGCGCGCTAACCAAGGTTGCCAGGTGCACGGTGTTTCCTCCGACACATTGGTGCGGCTGGCTTCCGGGTTGGATGCCCGCTGTGTTAAGAAGCAGTGCGGCTTGGTTGGGTTGTGTATCGGAGGACGCATGACTTTCAACCTTCGTCTCTCCCGAGCCTGTATGGGAGTTGTAGCGATGAGACAAGATAGTAGCTACTAAAACAATTGGATACCACGAAATTGGGGAGAAAAAGGGGTACAATTTAAAATTAAAAAAATACAAATTACAAGTTGTAATGCAACAAAATAGGAACATTTCCAAGAAGGGGTGAATACTTTTGCAAGACACTGTATGTACAGTTACAGTGCCCCCTGAAAACTGCTGATCACATTACCTACCCTTTTACACGTGCGTTCTTTAGAACAGTGAAGGTCTTCAGGGCTATGCAAGTGCACAAGGTAGCCTATATACATGTGCAATACTATACACTGATAGCCTACCCTATGTTTTTCTATAGGCCTATACAGAGTCTTACCTTGGAGTCGACATTGGAAGAGATGTGCTCAGTTAGAAAAAATGTATTTCTTTAAATGGTTGCTAATAGTAACGTGTCAGGACTCACAGCGTACAATGAAAGGCAAGATCAAACACAAGCATGTATCCTTTGCGTCACGCTGCTGGCTGTCACCATCATTGCTCGCTGTGTTCAATGGTTGCGTAGGCATTGACAGCACTGCACTCATATTCAACTACATGGCTTGGTTGGTTAGGGTTCTTTCTGTTCATAATCGGCCAAATCATACTTCGAGAAATGGACGTGTAAATATACGTTTCAATGGATGGGGGATTTGGCGCTAAACCTGAGTTTCGCGCGCATTTCGTCAATCAGGATTCATCCTTATTTTGATTGTGTCTATAACAAGAATGGGTCTTGTGTTGATGTCGGCCATGAATAGGCCTATATGATCCAAATATCTATGTAACTAACATTAATGTGAGGTAATGATCAACAAGGGCGCCACATTGTTGCCAACTGTTGCAAGATTTTTGACTGCATGCTCTCTCTCATTCTCATTCTCTCTCTCGCTCTCTCTCTCTCTCTCTCTCTCACACACACACACACATACACACACACAAACTAGGTTTATTATGCAAACTTAGAAATATCAGCACCATGGCAACAAGTTCCACCAATAATTTATTCTCCAACATAAATTATTCACCAACAACCCGGCACTTTGGTATGAAGACATAATCGAACACTGCTATTTGGAAATGTTGTTTTTCCTCCATCGCAAATTTGAAACAAGGTCCACAAATGATGATCAAATCCAGCTATGCGAGGATAATTGTAGGCTATATATGTTTATATATGGACTGCAGTTGTACTAGTCTGTTGTCGGATTATTCTGCATGGAAATGATGTCATGCATAAAGGTTTCGAGGACAAAATAGATAAGGCAATGTCCCTAGACAGCTGTGATAAACAAGACCGTGCAAAGGGGTAGCAGTCATTGAGGGGATGTGGCTCCGGGGCGCACGAGCTCACTCTAAAAAGTCTGGGACAAGAGGACCCGTGGGGTCACGGCAACACGTCCACTAGGAAGTATACAAGACAACTATGGCGCCCAGCCATGAAATGGCAACAGTTACAGAGTTAGGGAATAGCTAGGCTACTACATCAAGACAGTAAGAATGTTTAACAGAGAAAGAAAATAACAATCTTACCAAATCTTAAAACGTGTGGCATCCCGCGAGAATATCCCACACATAGTAATAGCAGCAGTAGAAGCCTGACGGTGCACCTGAATCTCGCTTTACTTATGAGCGGGGAGGTAATCTTCATGGTGTCTGTGTGATGCCACAGTATTTATTCCCTGGATCGGTAGATTCCCCCGAAATGTTTCTTTTGACGTTAAGCAGGGTGACGGCCCACGCGCAAGATCACGGCATGGTCAGTCAGGGAGAAGGTATCATTCGTTTCCCCAGATCCATTAGCAAGCGCTGCGTGTCCAGCTCACTGCGCCAAGCAACAACCTTCCCACTCAGCTAACGGTGGGGCATCCATGTTAGTCTGGGCAAATCCGGGAGAAATCCATTCACGGGCGGTCTGAAAGAGAGATGGACATGAAAAGAGGGAGAAGGGGGTTTTGAGTTGCCCAGTCAAAATCCCGTCTCTAGAGACGAACGCTGGCGCGCTGGCAGAATTGCAGCAGGCTAGCGAGCCTAAACCTTCCAGGCAGTCTCAGCTGTCTGAAGCTAGCATTCTGCTGCACTGCCGCACAGCATCTGACGTTGAGCCAAGATTAGTGTGAGCGCGAGAGAGACTGGGTGTATTTCGCAGGTGCTGCCGAACACACATCGCTTCCGATCCATATCTGACATCGAAATGGCCATCTTTCCCCGGGTGTCTCATGCTGGCACCCGGTACTCTCGCTATGTTATTCACGGTTTTGCTCGGTTCATTCAATGGCCGTGGCTGCTGCCAGTGGACTGGTGCCATGCCCGAGCGGTTTTAAAATCAATCTTTGATGTTAAAAAGATTGCCTCTCTAGATCGGAATTGCTCAGCCTTGGAGTCGTGTGAGAGGTTTGTGAACCAAAACTGTCACAAGTCCAATTTTGATGAATAGCCTATTGCTGAGCTAATCATTTTTTTCACAGAGCTATGCTGTCACTGAGAAAGACTTGCTTTTCGATTTTCTAGTTCTGCTAGTTTTGGCATTATACACTCTTAGAAAAAAGGTTCAGAATAGAACCAAAAAGTGTTATATTTCTTGCTTCATATATGGCACCCCTAAAGATTATATTAAGAACCCTTTTATAGGGTTCTATTATCAGAACCCCAGGGGTTCTTCTTCACTGAACCACAATTGGTTCCATATAGGGTTCTATATGGAACTAATTTCGCTTCTATATAGAACCTTTGGGGGTGCCATATATGATGCAAGCATAGAACCCTTTTTGGTTCTATCCATAACCTTTTTTCTAGGAGTGTACTGTTAGACAATTGTCAATAACATGGGCTGAAGATTATAGCATTGTAGAACTTTCATCTAAAAATGTATATTCGAAGTTGTGAAATAGATTTATTCTCAGCTCATGTAATTAAAACGTTATACAGCCAATATCAAAGTAGGCTTGTTGTTCAATTACTTGTGAAGTTATACAATTAGAATGCCATGATTTTTTGTCATCAATTAATTTCAAATTTCAAGTATCTGTGTTCTGTTTCATAGGCCTAAGTCTAGGAATATGATTACAGATGACAATTATATTGTCTTGAGTCGTTAAGTCGTTAAGCAGAGTCTTTAAGATATAGATAACACCTAAAACAACTTTAACATTGTATTTGTCATACAATCTAAACCCCAGGACCATAAAGGGTACGACATCACGTTGGTAACGGACAGGACTAGCCTATTCTACACACAGTCCAAAAGTACAGGCAACAGTTATTAAAGACTTGGATGTCATGTTTATCTCTAAAAGAATAATACTGTTTCATTCATGTATATGTATTAATTATATAGATATTAATCATTAGCATATTATTAGTGTCATTAGGTCTATACAGTAGATGCAATATATTTGTGTTCCTTTTCACTAAACCCACGCCAGGTGTAGTTGTATACACCTTCACTGGCCATATCTGTAGGATTGTGCAGCGTGGATTTCAGCACCATGGACAGCGTCGCGGTAACCTTCGAACACTACTCGAATTAGACCTAACTTTACATATAGCCCAACCAGTGTTTGGTTGAGGATAAAATTAATGTTTCTTTGTCTTTCTTTTTTTCACTTTGAAAATTCAGAGTTGCATATAGCCTCTGTCGTCATTTAATTAACAGCTCCCGAGAGCATTCGACAAGTATTTCCGAACAGGAGAGCTGCTTGCGTCTGCGTTTCAAGCGGCCCGAGAAATATACGAGGGGCTGTGAAGCACCTTTACTGCAGTCCGTGTTTGAGACTGCTGCACGAGAACCCGGGTGGATTTTCGATGGTGTAGCCTCCAATGTCGTCACTAATATTTTCAAGTCATGCAAATTGACTCAATCAGCTTGACTGAAAGTAAGACAAACGCCTACTTAATAACTCCTTTCTTTCTCCGTTTGACAAACCGACCCATTATCTGTTTTTCCAAAGACTGGTGTGATGGGATTCATTCTCTTATGTAAAGCCATATGATGTCTCGTTTAATTCCTTGTGTAACTTGCACATATAGCTAGGTATTTAAATGTTGACTTAAACCCCGAGTGCCGTTCCATGTCCAAATATGGGTAAGAAAGTGTCTTTTCACTCTCCCTCAATAATAAATAATACAAATGTGCCGAGATGACCCAGTGAAAAGACAACGGTCGACAGGGATTTATGGTGATTCAAATGTAATTAACCTATAGTGCCTAGGTTTCATAAAATGTACATTAAATCGGGTGACGGATATGGATAAATGCTTCCGAGGTATTTTTGAGGATAAACGCAGTGACTTTTAACTGTTTACTTGTTTATAAAGAAACAATATACGCCTCGTTTCTATTTAAACTAACCCGTTCCAATATATATATTTTTCCATCTGGTTTGAGAATACCATTCAGCTTACCGAGTATGAGGAAATTACGCATGGGATCCATGAAGATAAATACAATTACACGGAAATGTTTTGTATTTTTTTCTTCGGCCATTACTAAATGAAAACATTGTCAATGTCATATTTTAACTTTTGTAGGCTATGTCAAATGCTTTAAAACGTTATACACATAAAGCCAGTGGCGCGCAATGAGCGAATCAGTTGGCACGGATGCCATTTGTAAACGCAAACTATTTCAGCAGAGATTCTTATACATATCCCAGTTTAACGACCAGCCTTTACTGGTTACTTTGTTAGAGCTTTCCAAATAGCACTTTGGGCATCATCGGTGCTGTTTTATGGCACTGTGCAATTAACCATCTACCATCTGATCATGAACTTGATTTAAGGCTGTGGTGCGCGCGGGTTATGTGCTCATCAGCTGTGGAATTTACATGCGCAGCCAGTCGGTTCCTTTCCACCCAGCCTGATTACACATTATCTATGGATCATTCATAAAGCGGATAACTTCAACACCACTGTCAGCCACGATTTGTACGGTATACATTTAATGACCCCATTAATGTATTTTCAACCCCACGACATTGTATGCATCAGCAACGAGAGGAGGGACTCGAGAGGGGACACGCATTTTAAATAGGAGTCGAAGGAAGACATTCAAGTATTTTGTCCTATTTTTGTCCTATTTTTGTCCTATTAACTAACAAGTCGTAACCTTTTAAGACATTTTCATTGTTTCTACTGGCAGAGGTGCGCAGAGCGCACATTGACACGACGCGCCGCATTCCCAAAATATAAATACAGCATTCAACTTCAAGTAGGCTAGTGTAAATGAACCTGTGTAGATCGGGAGGCTTAGTGTGATGTATAATCGTCACGTTTTGTGTAATTTCTTCGATAAAAGAGACGAGGTGGATAGCTTAATTCTCTCACTTCTGTCTCACCTGTAAAATCCAACATACTAGGCATTCGAACCTTACACGCCCAAGCAGAGGGGAATACAAGCTGTTAAATTGCACAAATAACGGAAAGACAATCATAAAAATATAAAAAGGATGCGACGCTTACCTTCGAATAGAATGAGCTGAGAAAGTAGTTGATTTGTTCCGATAGAGAGACGAGTCAGATCGGTTCCTTCAGACTCGCGTCTTGCTGCGCTCCGCTCCGGCCGCGGGGAAGACACGCCTCCTGTTGGTCGAAAAAACACACTGCTTAAAGCAACAGGGGACCTGCACAACGACCGATGGATGGACCCGACCCAGCGCCCGGTGGATCTCCAAGTCGAGGTGAGGTGAGACCTGTAGCATGGGGAACAGGGGAATCAATGAATGAATTATTTCATCCATACCACTGAATTCAACTTCTATGCAAAACGGTGTGTGAGGATTTATTTGAGCTTTAATTGATCAAAAGGAAAAACAATACGAGGATGGTGCGTATCAAAATGTTAAGTCTCTGGGAGTGCCATGTAGGACAAGTATGATGGGAGTGCCATGTAGGACAAGTATGATGGGAGTGCCATGTAGGACAAGTGTGATGGGAGTGCCATGTAGGACAAGTGTAATGGGAGTGCCATGTAGGCAAGTGTGTAATGGGAGTGCCATGTGGGACAAGTGTATTGGGAGTGCCACGTAGGACAAGTGTATGGTAGTGCCATGTAGGACAAGTGTAATGGGAGTGCCATGTAGGACAAGTTTATGGTAGTGCCATGTAGGACAAGTGGAATGGGAGTGCCATGTAGGACAAGTGAAATGGGAGTGCCATGTAGGACAAGTGTAATGGGAGTGCCATGTAGGACAAGTGTAATGGGAGTGCCATGTAGGACAACTAAAATGGGAGTGCCATGTAGGACAAGTGTATTGGGAGTGACATGTAGCACAAGTGTAATGGGAGTGCCATGTAGGACAAGTGTAATGGGAGTGCCATGTAGGACAAGTGTATGGTAGTGCCATGTATGACAAGTGTAATGGGAGTGCCATGTAGGACAAGTGTAATGGGAGTGCCATGTAGGACAAGTGTAATGGGAGTGCCATGTAGGACAAGTGTTTTGGGAGTGACATGTAGGACAAGTGTGATGGGAGTGCCATGTAGGACAAGTGTAGGGTAGTGCCATGTATGACAAGTGTAATGGGAGTGCCATGTAGGACAAGTTTAATGGGAGTGACAGCTGGGAGTGGCAGAAAACTATGTGGATGAAACGATAATTATCTTGTGCAATATTTCAAAAACTGTAATAATACGTGTTTAATATCAGGACATTTAGGTCAGTAAAAGTTCAAGAAGTTGGGATGGAATCTAGCTCATTGCCTGCATGCATCAACTATATGACGCGGTTTATGCTTGCTGTGTAAACAGTGCCTCAGTCTCATATTCTGGTAGATCGGAGAGAGAGAGTAAATGAGGGTTGCAACAACCCCCGGGCTATCAGACGGAAATGACTGCTATTTCTCCCTCTGTCAGTGAAGTACAAAGCGTACAATTTACCGCGGCGACGGAGCGCATCCCTGCCCCAACGCTGACACTGCGCAGGGGCGCACAGGGCGAGAGCTGCGGCGGGATGGGAAAAACGTGATCTGAGGCCACTGAGTGCTGCCGAAATGAAAGGAATCTTTGATTCCCCACTCCCCAGCGCGCAGCATAAAAGTTGGATTGTGGGGACTAAAATAAATAGTCAATGACAGCCCTGTGATCTGGTAACAAACCCCACCACTCTCACCCATGAGGAGCTGCAGAGGCCCTAACCCTCCGGGTGTGTGTGTGTGTCTGTGTGTGTGCGCGCGAGCGCGTGCGTGCGTAGTGGTGTAAAGTACTTAATTTAAGTACTAATTAAGTAGTTTTTTTGTGGTGTCTGTACTTCATTTATATTTTTTACTATTTTTCCTTTTACTTCACTACATTCCTAAAGAAACAAGAAAAATAAATCCCTTACTCCCAAAAGTATTTATTTAATTATTATTATTATATATTTTTTTAACCTTTATTTAAATAGGCACACCAGTTAAGAACAAATTCTTATTTACAATAATGTCCTACTTGTGTCATTTTCTATTAAGCTATCTTGAGTTTTACTCAAGTATGACAATTGGATACTTTTGCCACCACTGTGTGTGTGTCATGTGTATACCATGTGGTGCTGTTTGTGTGTGTGTGTGTGTGTGTGTGTGTGTGTGTGTGTGTGTGTGTGTGTGTGTGTGTGTGTGTGTGTGCGTGTCAGACCAGTGGCTCTTTGCCTCACTCCTCTCTCCTTAATTACGGCCTGTCTTCCATGTCGAGAGAAAATTCATTATTCATCTAATCTGCCTGAGGAAATAACAAACAACATAACACACAATCAGCAAAATACACACAACACTACACACAACTACCTAACCACAAAAACCGATTAACACACATGAAGTGCAACTCCCATGTCACCAAAAACACATACAGATGGCGCCGATACAGATGGCAGCTTTGCTTCTAATCCTTAGGAAACTGTGCAGTATTTTGTTTTTTACGTAATATTTTTAACGTTGTTAACCCAGAAAACCTTGACGTGTTATTACATACAGCTGGTAAGAACTATTGGATATCAGAGAGACGTCAACTTACCAGCACAACCAGCATTACGACCAGAAATACAACTTTCCCAAAGCGGATCCTTTGTCTGCACCTCCTAGGTCATTCAAACTGATTCCAGAGGCCGACCCAAAACAACGCCGCCGGAGGAGAGGATGCCAAGGTGGGCTTCTAGTGAGGCTTCGGATGTACGCATACCACCCACCGTTTCCGAGTATATTACTCGCTAATGTCCAGTCCCAAAGCCAAAGAAGTCAGGGCAAGAGTTGCTTTCAAAAGAGATATCCGGGATTGTAACATACTCTGTCTCACGGAAACATGGCTAGCTTGGGACATGCTGTTGGAGTCAGTACAGCAAACAGGATTTTCAGTGCATTGCGCCGACAGGAATAAACATCTCTCCGGTAAGAAGAAGGGTGGGGGTGAATGTTTCATGATGTCTCATGGTGTAATCACAACAACATACAGGAACTTAAGTCCTTTTGTTCACCTGACCTAGAATTCCTCACAATGAAATGCAGACCGTATTATCTCACAAGAGAACTTTCCTTGGTCATCATCACAGCTATGTATATCCCCCCGCAAACAGATACCAAGACAGCCATCAATGAACTTCACAGGACTTTATGCAAACGAGCGAGCAAAACACGTTCGACCATTGCTACTCTAACTTCCGCGATGCATAGAAGGCCCTCCCCCGTCCTCCTTCTGGAAAATCTGACCACTCCATCTTGTTGCTCCCCTACTATAGGCAGAAACTAAAACAAGAAACAAGAAGCACCCATGCTTAGGTCTATCCAACGCTGGTCTGATCAATCCGATTCCACGCTCCCAGATTGATTCGATCACGTGGACTGAGATATGTCCCGGGTAGCCTCAGAGAACAGCATTGACGTATACACTGACTCGGTGAGCAAGTTTATAAGGAAGTCTATAGGAGATGTTGTACCCACTGTGACTATTAAAACCTTCCCTAACCAGAAACCGTGGATTGATGGCAGCATTCGCGCAAACCTGAAAGCATGTACCACCGCATTTAATCATGGCAAGGCAACTGGGAATATGGCCGAATACAAACAGTGTAGTTATTCCCTACGTAAGGCAATCAAACAAGCAAAGTGTCAGTATAGAGACAAAGTGGAGTCGCAATTCAACTGCTCAAACACAAGACGTATGTGGCAGGGTCTACAGACAATCACGGATTACAAAAAGAAAACCAGCCCCGTCGCGGACATCGACGTCTTGCTTTCAGACAAATTAAACAACTTCTTTGTGCGCTTTGAGGACAATACAGAGCCACCGACAAGGCCCGCTACCAAAGACTGTGGGCTCTCCTTTTCAGTGGCCGACGTGGGAAAAACATTTAAACGTGTTAACCCTCGCAATGCTGCCCACCTAGACAGCATCCCCAGCCGCGTCCTCAGAGCATGCACAGACCAGCTGGCTGGTGTGTTTACGGACATATTCAATCAATCCCTATCCAAGTCTGCTGTCCCCACATGCTTCAAGTAGGCCACTATTGTTCCTGTTCCCAAGAAAGACAAGGTAACTGAACTAAATGACTAACGCCCTGTAGCACTCACCTCTGTCATCATGAAGTGTGCAACTGGGTCAGGACTTTGTTCAGGGTCCTAAACTCCTTACGGGCCGCCCCCCAGGTGGTGAAGGTAGGAAACAACATCTCTACTCCGCTGATCCTCAACACTAGGGCCCCACAAGGGTGTGTTCTCAGCCCCCTCCTGTACTCCCTGTTCACCCACGACTGCGTGGCCATGCACACCTCCAACTCAATCATCAAGTTTGCAGATGACACAACAGTGGTAGGCTTGATTACCAACAATGACGAGACATTCTACAGGGAGGAGGTGAGGGCCCTCAGGGTGTAGTGTTAGGAAAATAACCTCTCACTCAATGTCAGCAAAACAAAAGAGATGATTGTGGACTTCAGGAAACTGCAAAGGGAGCATCCCCCCTATCCACATCGATGGGACAGCAGTGGAGAAGGTTCCTTGGTGTACACATCACCGACAAACTGAAATGGTCCACGCACACAGACAGTGTGGTGAAGAAGGCGCAACAGCACCTCTTTAACCTCAGGAGTCTGAAAAAATGTGGCTTGTCACGAAAACCCTCACTAACTTTTACATGTGCACAATCGAGAGCATCCTATTGGGCTGTATCAACGCCTGGTACGGCAACTGCACCGCCCACAACCGCAGGGCTCTCCAGAGGGTGGTGCGGTCTGCACAATGCATCACCGGGGGCAAACTACATACCCTCCAGGACACCTACAACACCCGATGTCACAGGAAGGCAAAAACGATCATCAAGGACAATAACCACCCGAGCCACTGCCTGTTCACCCCGCTTCCATCCAGAAAGCGAGGTCAGTACAGGTGCATCAAAGCTGGGACAAAGGGATTGAAAAACAGCTTCTATCTCAAGGCCATCAGATTGTTAAACAGTCATTACTAGCACAGAGAGGCCTACCTACAGACTTGATATCATTGGTCACTTTAATAATGTCACTTTAGTAATGCCACTTTCTGAATGTTTACCTATCTCAAATTAATTATCTCATATGTATATACTGTATACTGTATCCTACACTCTATTCTGTACTATCTATTGCATCTTAGCTACTCTGTCACTGCTCATCCATATATTTTATATTTATACACCACCGTTCAACAGTTTTAGAACATCTACTCATTCAAGGGTTTTTCTTTATTTGTATTATTTTCTACATTGTAGAATAATAGTGAAGACATCAAAACTATGAAATAACACATGTGGAGTCATGTAGTAACCAAAAAAGTGTTAAACAAATCAAAATACATTTTATATTTGAGATTCTTCAAATAGCCACCTTTGCCTTGAGGACAGCTTTGCACAATCTTGGCATTCTCTCAACCAACTTCGTGATGTAGTCACCTGGAATGCATTTCATTTAACAGGTGTGCCTTGTTAAAAGTACATTTGTGGAATGTCTTTCCTTCTTAATGCGTTTGATCCAATCAGTTGTGTTGTGACAAGGTAGGGGGTATATAGAAGATGGCCCTATTTGATAAAGATGAAGTCCATATTATGGACAGCTCAAATAAGTAAAGATAAACGACAGTCCATCATTACTTTAAGACATGAAGGTCAGTCAATACAGACAATTTAAAGACCTTTGAAAGTTTCTTCATGTGCAGTCGCAAAAACCATCAAGCGCTATGACGAAACTGGCTCTCATGAGGACTGCCACAGGAATGGATGACCCAGAGTTACCTCTGCCGCAGAGGATAAGTTCATTAGAATTACCAGCCTCAGAAATTGCAGCCCAAATAAATGCTTCACAGAGTTCAAGTAACAGACACATCTCAGGCCTTCATGGTCGAATTGCTGCAAAGAAACCACCACTAAAGGACACCAATAATAAGAAGAGACTTGCTTGGGCCAAGAAATCCGAGCAATGCACATTAGACATTCGAAATGTGTCCTTTGGTAAGGATTCCAAATTGGGGACTTTTGGTTCCAACCGCAGTGTCTTTTGAGACGCTGTGTGGGTGAACGGATGATCTCTGCATGTGTATTTACCACGGTAAATCATGGAGGAGGTGGTGTTATAGTGTGGGGGTGCTTTGCTGGTGACACTGTCTGTGATTTATTTAGAATTCAAGGCACACTTAACCAGCATTGCTACCACTGCATTCTGCAGCAATACGCCATCCCATCTGTTTGGGCTTAGTTAGACTTTCATTTGTTTTTCAACAGAACAATGACCCAACACACCTCTAGGCCGTGTAAGTGTCACACCCTGATCTGCTTCAGCTGTCCTTGTGCTTGTCTCCACCCCCACCAGGTGTCGCTTATTTTCCCCGGTGTATGTTTCCTGTCTCTCTGTGCCAGTTCATCTTGTTTGTCAAGTCAACCAGCATTTTTGTTTCTCAGCTCCTGCTTTCCCAGTCTCTCTTTTCTCGCCCTCCTGGTTTTGACCCTTGCCTGTCCTGACTCTGAGCCCGCCTGCCTGACCACTCTGCCTACCCCTGACCTTGAGCCTGCCTATCGCCTGGTAATCATCAAGTTTGCAGATTGGACTCTGACCTGGTTTATGAACTCTCGCCTGCACCCGACCTGCCTTTTGCTTACCCCTTTTGTCATAATAAATAACGGAGCTCAACCATCTCCCTCCTGTGTCTGCATTTGGGTCTTGCCTTGTGCCCTTATAAGGGCAAGGGTTGTTTTATCAAGAAGGAGAGTGATGGAGTGCTGCATCAGATGACCTGGCCTCCACAATCCCCTGACCACAGAGAGAAGGAAAAGCAGCCAACAAGTGCTCAGCATATGTGGGAACTCCTTCAAGACTGTTGGAAAAGCATTCCAGGTGCAGCTGGTTGAGAGAATGCCAGGTGTGTGCAAAGCTATCATCAAGGCAAAGGGTGGCTATTTGAAGAATCTAAAATCTATTTGGACTTTTTAAACAATTTTGGTTACTACATGATTCCATATGTGTTATTTCACAGTATTAATGTATTCACTATTATTCTACAATGTAGAGAATAGTCAAATAAAGAAACCTCCTTGTTTGAGTTGGTGTTCTTAAACTGGTAGTGTATATTCTTATCCCATTCCTTTACAAGAGTGTGTGTATTAGGTGTTGTCGTGGAATTTGTTAGATATTAGGTTTTGTTGTGGAATTGTTAGATATTACCTGTTAGATATTACTGCACTGTCGGATCTAGAAGCATAAGCATTTTGCTACACTCACAATAACATCTGCTAACCATGTGTATGTGACCAATACAATTTGATTTGATTTGATAAACATCTTTCAAAGCATGCATACAGAGAACTCAATATGAACTGCATACAATCCTGTCCTGACTCACAACCTGTGCAACAGATAAAGGGCAGAATATGGAGGAATAGGGAGGAGATAAGATCAAATAAAAAAAGTTATTTAATGATACCACACACGAAATAGAACATGAAAATAACCTGTCATCTTTGTCATTAGAATAACAAAGCATTGGGACTTAAGAGACATCTACAGTGCATTCAGATACAGTGCATTCAGATACAGTGCATTCAGAAAGTATTCAGACCACTTGATTTTTTCCACATTTTGTTACATTACAGCCTTATTTTTTCCTCATCAATCTACACACAACACGCCATAATGACAAAGTCAAAACAGGTTTTTACAAATTTTTGCTAATTCAGTAAAAATAAAAAACAGAAACACCTTATTTACATAAGTATTCAGACCCTTTGCCATGAGACTCGAAATTGAGCTCAGGTGCATCCTGTTTCCATTGATCATTCTTGAGGTGTTTCTACAACTTGATTACAGTCCACCTGTGGTAAATTCAATTGATTGGACATTATTTGGAAAGGCACATGCCTGTATATATAAGGTTCCACAGTTTACAGTGCATGTCAGAGCAATAACCAAGCCACGAGGTCGAAGGAATTGTTCGTAGAACTCCGAGACAGGATTGTGTCGAGGCACAGATCTGGGGAAGGGTACCAATACATTTCTGCAGCATTGAAGGTCCCGAAGAACGCAGTGTCCTCCATCATTCTTAAGAAGTTTGGAACCACCAAGTCTCTTCCTAGAGCTGGCTGCCCGGCCAAACTGAGCAATCGGGGGAGAAGGGCCTTGGTCAGGGAGTTGACCAAGAACCTGATGGTCACTCTGACAGAGCTCTAGAGTTCCTCTATGGAGATGGGAGAACCTTCCAGAAGGACAACCATCTCTGCAGCACTCCAACAATCAGGCCTTTATGGTAGTGGCTAGACGGAAGCCACTCCTCAGTTAAAGGTACATGACATCCGATTGGAGTTTGCCAAAAGGCACCGAAAGACTTTCCAACAATGAGAAACAAGATTCTCTGGTTTGATGAAAGATTTAACTCTTTGGCTTGAATGCCAAGTGTAACATCTGGAGGACATCTGGCACCATCTCTACGGTGAAGCATGGTGGTGGCAGAATCATGCTGTGGGGATGTTTTTCAGCGTCAGGGACTGAGAGACTAGTCAGGATGGAGGGAAATATGAACTGAGCAAAGTACAGAGAGATCCTTGATGTAAACCTGCTCCAGAGCACTCAGGACCTCAGACTGGGGTGAAGGTTCACCTTCCAACAGGACAATGACCCTAAGCACACAGCCAAGACAACGCAGGATTGGCTTCGGGGGAAAGTCTCTGAATGCCTTTGAGTGGCCTAGCCAGAGCCCAGACTTGAACACGATCGATCGAACATCTCTGGAAAGACCTGAAAATAGCTGTGCAGTGATGCTCCCCATCCAACCTGACAGAGCTTGAGAGGATCTGCAGAGAAGAAAGAAAGGAACTCCCCAAATCAGGTGTGCTAAGCTTGTAGTGTCATACCCCAGAAGACTCAAGGCTGTAATCTCTGCCAAATGTGTAATGAGTAAATGGTCTGTGATATTTCCGTTTTTTTTTCAAATACATTTTGTAAAAATGTCTAAAAACCTGTTTTTGCTTTGTCATTATTGGGTTGTTTGTAGATTAATGAGGGGGGGAAATTATGTCATCAATTTTAGAATAACGCTGTAATGTAACAAAATGTGGAAAAAGTCAAGGGGTCTGAATACTTTCTGAATGCACTGTAAACAGGGTGGGACATCATGCCAATCCATCGACCAAGGAGGGAGATGACCACTGTAACGCACACGTCTTCTCTTTCCCTTCCTTACAATGGTTGATATACTGTATGCACTGTTAATCTCTGACTCCATCTGACTCTTTCTCTCTCCTGATAGAGAGAAGAGGCTTGAACCTGACACGGACAACACTGGGCCATTTCAACATATTTTTCCGTTTTCAGCTTCTGCCAGCCAAGTGCCCTCATGCCATGCTATACCCACCCAATTCCTGCCTACCCATGGCATAGCTGTAATCGATAGGCCTGATACTTTACCCTTCATATTAATACCATTCAGTACAAACAGCGAAGGGTCATAAGCAATTTCATAAATACCATTTTCCATTCCTCATCATCTGAGAATGATTGCTTTTAGCACGTGCATGTTATTGTTGCTAGATTGCACAGCTCACTGCCAATAGTGATTCAGAGAGGTTTCTTCCTTTTATGTTGGATAATGACACAGATATGTGTCCGTACCTGTAATAACATCATCAGATGCTTCAGATATAAGCCATCTCAATGACTAAAGACACAAACGACGTTGGCGAGCTCATCTACTGAGTCTCAGTGTATAACCTGGTGGCTCTCCATTGTCCAAATGAAAATGAAGGTTGAAAACTTACCCAGAGGGCAAAGTGAAATGGCATAATCACAATCAACTACAGCCAACCAGAACTGGTTATAACCTGGTTGTAATGAAGTAATTTCAACCAGTTTTGTTTGCAGTGTATAAAACACAATAAGCTGATGTCCACCGAATCTTTTCACACCACTGACAATACCTTCTCTTTATTTCCATGGAAACACCTGGTCACCTGCTGTTACTGATACATGGAGAAGAACACAACTTTGTAGAAGAATTGGCAGAATTGGCAAGTCTGGTTTGGTTTTTATCGATTCTTCATAAATTCTAAACAAAATGTTAATATGAAACACATGCACTGAATAACCATATCCAACTACACTATAATTGGCAAAATAATTAGCTTAATATGTCACAGTCAGTAGCTTTCCACTGACCGATTATTGGGAGTTCTGATCAATGGATGTGACTCATCTCACTGGTCACCTGGATAATATACAACTCCTATTAGCACAAGCCAAATACACAACATTTGGTGATGCGTTTCTTGATAAATTAGCAAATTAGTGCTGTTTTCAGCATCTCTATATTACTGTCTCTCCCCCTCCTCTCTTTCTCTCTCTCTGACAGTCACTGTACAAACACACACACACACACACACACACACACACACACACACACACACACACACACACACACACACACACACACACACACACACACACACACACACACACACACACACACACACACACACACACACACACACACACACACACACACACACCACAACAGCAGGTTATGGTGAAGTTTTAATGGCTTCTAATTGCGTTTTGCTGTTTCAGATCCTTTTAGTTGTGTGTTATTTTCCAGCACCTCTCTACTGTCAGAACACAGCACCGTCACGGAAGCAGACAGTGCAGAGGAAAGGTAAATAAAGAGGAAAGGAGGGGATTGCTGAAGAATTTACTTGAGTTACTTGCATTCTTGTGTTGCGTAAGGTATAAATTAGACTTTCGAAAACCTCTTGAAGATGTGTTATTCTCATAGAGAAAGTAATCCTTGCTAAAAAAAGAAGACATTATACAGTATACCAGAGAAACACAAATTCCACCACCTTGTGTCCTTAGAGTCAACCCTAAGTCTCCGTCTCCTGTGACTGTCTTGGGACAACAGTAAATACCTTGTGAAACGCCGCATGTCTCCACTTCAGGCTACTTTCAAACATCCTTACTCAGTGGTTGTTATAGCGCTACACAGTCCTACAGCTTTTGTTTTACAGTGCTGCTACAGAGAATCAAATCAAATCAAAGTTTATTTATCACGTGCGCCGAATACAACAGGTGTAGGTAGACCTTACAGTGAAATGCTTACTTACAAGCTCTAACCAATAGTGCAAAAAAGGTATTAGGTGAACAATAGGTAGGTAAAGAAATAAAACAACAGTAAAAAGACGGGCTATATACAGTAGCGAGGCTATAAAAGTAGCGAGGCTACATACAGACACCGGTTAGTCAGGCTGATTGAGGTAGTATGTACATGTAGATATGGTTAAAGTGACTATACATATATGATGAACAGAGAGTAGCAGTAGCGTAAAAGAGGGGTTGGCGGGTGGTGGGTGGCGGGACACAATGCAGATAGTCCGTGTAGCCAATGTGCTGGAGCAGTGGTTGGTCGGCCCAATTGCGGTAGTATGTACATGAATGTATAGTTAAAGTGACTATACATACAGTATTTGATAAACAGAGAGTTTACACAATGCAAATAGTCCGGGTAGCTATTTGATTACCTATTCAGGAGTCTTATGGCTTGGGTGTAAAAACTGTTGAGAAGCCTTTTTGTCGTAGACTTGGCACTCTGGTACCGCTTGCCATGCGGTAGTAATGATAGTAGAAAAATGCTCAGTGACCATACACACAAGTATAATTACAGTACATCAGCTGTGTAAGATAAAACATTGCCTGTCTTATTTTACTTTACAAACTCGAAGAGGATGGAAAGTCATTATTAATAACGATTTCATTCTAAGTCATCTGCAAAACATAATTGGATGATGACTAGGAAGTTGAGGGGTAAACAATGTCATTTTATTCAAGTAGTGTAGTGGGATACCTCAGGGTGTTAGGGAGTAGTCTAAACTAGAGCCCTTTACTGTAGAGTGATGCAGTAGGGTGTTAGGGAGTACAGTCAGTAGACTATGACTAAAGCCCTTTAGTGTAGTGCGATACTTCAGGTTCTAAGGCATTAGACTAACACTAAAGCCCTTTACTGTAGTGTGATACCTCAGGTTCTAAGGTAGTAGACTAACACTAGAGTCCTTTACTGTAGTGTGATACCTCAGGGTCTGAGGGAGTATTCTAACACCAAAGCCCTTTACTGTAGTGTGATACCTCAGGGTCTGAGGGAGTAGTCTAAACTACAGTACTTTACTGTAGTGTAATACCTCAGGGTCTGAGGGAGTATTCTAACACCAAAGCCCTTTACTGTAGTGTAATACCTCAGGGTCTGAGGGAGTATTCTAACACCAAAGCCCTTTACTGTAGTGTAATACCTCAGGGTCTGAGGGAGTATTCTAACACCAAAGCCCTTTACTGTAGTGTGATACCTCAGGGTCTGAGGGAGTAGTCTAAACTACAGTACTTTACTGTAGTGTAATACCTCAGGGTCTGAGGGAGTAGACTAACACAAAAGCCCTTTACTGTAGTGTGATACCTCAGGGTCTGAGGTAGTAGACTAACACTAAAGCCCTTTACTGTAGTGTGATACCTCAGGGTCTGAGGTAGTAGACTAACACTAAAGCCCTTTACTGTAGTGTGATACCTCAGGGTCTGAGGTAGTAGACTAAACTAAAGCCCTTTACTGTAGTGTGATACCTCAGGGTCTGAGGTAGTAGTCTAAACTACAGCCCTTTACTGTAGTGTGATACCTCAGGGTCTGAGGGAGTAGTCTAAACTACAGCACTTTACTGTAATGTGATACCTCAGGGTCTGAGGTAGTAGTCTAAACTACAGCCCTTTACTGTAGTGTGATACCTCAGGGTCTGAGGGAGTAGTCTAAACTACAGCCCTTACTGGAACAGTCACACCATAGAGATGAGACGAAGAGGAAGTCGACTCAGAGAAGACAAAGAGTATATGTAAATAATTTATTACTCAGACTCTCCCAGTGGCAAAGTGATCTGAACAGACACACATTTCTATAAAGCAGGTAGCTTAACCTCCTGGTATTAATATTGAATACATGTTTGCTTCTCCAGTATTCTCTAAGATGTTTTTCTTGATGTTGGGGTTGTATATTTAAATGTCAAGAATAGCTGAGTGAGTGATACAGTATATCCCCAAGATGTCAAATGATTTGACAGATTTGCACACACACACACACACACACACACCCAAACAAGCAAGCAAATCCAAATGCACGCACACACAAACACACGCACACACTTGCTCTGATCATTTAACCTGTTTACAGATTTTACTCCAAATCATCACTAAACTCAACAGATTAAACGACAACTCCATCCTACGATGCCTGTAGATACTGTATATGCCAAACTCTGTGTCCACGATAATCCCCCACTACTTCCTTCGTGTCTGTCTGATAGCTGTCCTCTTCACTCTCCTCCTGGTAATGAGGCCTGGAGGATAGAGGATGGTAAGTATCCTTTGCAAAGAGAAAACGTAGAACCACCCTCATCCAGAGAGAGCTAGGGAAGATTGCCTCTGAGAAAATCAAGTTGAAAGGTTCTCTGACTGCCCCCAAACCACCACACCCATTCCGCATCCATGCCCCTCACCAAAACTAATTGCGAGAAATTGCTGGTTGTGGGAATATATACTTTTGCTGTTGATTGCTGCCCATCTGCTGAGGGGGATTGTTTTATGTAATTTCAGTAGCAAACAGCCTCTCTGACTCAGAGCCAATCAGACAGATTAAGGGATGGACGGACGGACCTTCACCTGTAACCAGAATACAAACACAAATACACATTGAAGTTCTATCTACAAAGCTTGTCAATTGGCAAGCTCTGAGTAACTTGAATTCAGTCATCTGGGCCCCTATCCACAAAGCCTCTCAGAGTGGGAGTGCTGATCTAGGATCAGTTGTTCCTTTTAGATCATAATTAATAAGATTAAATGGACAGGTTGGGACCTGATCCTAGATCAGCACTCCTACTCTGAGGCGCTTTGTGAATACGGGCCCTGATCTCACACTGACATAAATGATGCAGTTGAGAGTGAGGATATCACAGTTGTCAAATCTGTATGTATTTACAGTATGTGTATTAGAGCATACATAATACATACAACATGGGAAGACAGGAATCCTGATATCGTTAACAATCTGAACACATTATAGTCAGAGGCTGCTGCTGGGTATTTATACTAGCTGTACTGATGTGTGTTCCCTCCGTGTGTGTGGCGGTGTGTGTCCATGAGCTTGGGGAGGTCAGGGGCCTGGTGAAAAGTCACTCTTCTCTGTCCCTCTCTGATTACCAATTACTGCTGTGCGCTCCAGCGAAGGTCTCAGCCGAGCAGCCGGGTCTGTCTTAATGAGAGAGAGGGGCCACAGCCACGCATCTGACGTCAGCCCTGTAAATACCAGCCTTGATCAGCCACAAACAAAGCCGAGGAGCCACGAAGAGACAGAGGAAGAGAAAATGAGAGGGAGGGAAGAGGGGAGTAGGGGAGAGAGTGGGAGGGAAGAGGGGAGTAGGGGAGAGAGTGGGAGGGAAGAGGGGAGCAGGGGAGAGAGTGGGAGGGAAGAGGGGAGCAGGGGAGAGAGTGGGAGGGAAGAGGGGAGTAGGGGAGAGAGTGGGAGGGAAGAGGGGAGCAGGGAATAAAGGAATTATTCTCGATTCCTTTATTCCCTTCATATTCTCTACCTTTCTCCCTCTCTCTCTCTCTCTTGCTTTCCCCTTCTCTCTCTCCTTCTCCTTCTCTCTCTCCCTCTCATTTATGTGAAATTAAAGGTTTCTTCTCGGCCTATAATTAGTTGACCCTGACTCTAATTAGAAATGCTCTGTGCAGTGCCACTTCAGATTAGACACAACCCCATATGTCCCTTAGTGTGGTCACCGTGCAGAGGAGTGTGTGTGTGTGTGTACACGTGTGCATTGGTGCTGTACAAAAATGCCACAGAGCCTTCATCCAAAGATAAGGGGTACACTGCCAATCAGCCGGTCAAATTGTGTGTACTGGCACTAAAATAGTCCCCAGTGCCTTGGTGTCTCTGCCATGGATGGTAGTTAGGCAGCTAGCTCTCATCGTGTCTCTATCAAAGCCAGGTAATCAGAATAAGAGGGACAGGTTCATTCAGCATTGGCTCTGGCTCACTTTAGATGTTTCTATTGATGTGTCAGGTGCAGATCAAGAAGTGGTCTATTAATAGGTCTATTAATTGTAGCCGATCCACCATGACTAGGTTGACCAGAGCCCTGCGCACTAGATAGGGAATAGAGTGTCATTTGGGATGGACACCTGGTGTCTACCTCCCCCCAACACTCACATGTCCAACCCATCCTAGTGAAGTCAGTCACTGGCCCGGACACCTTCAGGGGCGAGAGGCCCCTCAGACTGGGATTTAATCAGAGGCTTCTCCCTCGGCACGATCCTCCATGAGCCTCATCAGAACATGCACAGGAATAATGTGGCACAACCTTTAGTGAAATGTCAGAAAATATCACCACTGGAAAGCATCTTCATTAAGTAAAACGAAGGGGGTTGGCTGAAAGACCTTTTTTCACCTCCTTGTAAGCGGAATGGAATTAGCTTCTGCAGCATGGAGAGTGTGTGTAGAGAGAGAGACAGACAGAGACGGAGACAGAGAGAGACAGCGAGACAGAGAGAGAGAGAACCAAAGCCCCACTGATCCTTACGTGTGGGAAATGCTATTTATTTATTGAAAGTTTGAAATAAAGTTTTAGTGTTGGAGTAGACATTCAGGCAGTGAATCCAGAGACATGATAGCTCAGAGTTAAATGTTTAAAGTGAACATAGCTGTTTAGAACATGGAAAACTAAGAGCCAAAAACACACACAGCATATCCTTGACTGGGATTTCCTCTAACTAGAGGCAGTGGTGTTGAGGCTAGATAGCAGAGAAACACAGAGAGCTGTGGCTTCAGGGCACAATGGGTTCCTGGAAAAGAGTTGCATGTCTGACTAGAACAAAATTGCACTCAACAGATGAGAGGAGAGTAGATGAAATGAAGTGAAAATGAGAGAAAGAGAGATAGTGAAAGAAACTGTTTAGCCAGACATAATGGTCAGCATCTGGAGAGAAGAGTGTTCTTGGAGGACACTTAGATGAGAGAGAACATATTTATCACGAATAATAAAATTGCAAATTGAGGGCAGAGAGAGAGAGAGAGAGAGAGAGATGGGGTAAAGGAAAGGGATTAAAAGTGTATCGATCGGGGCCCTGCAATCGCTTCTCACATTATATGAAGCCATTTTTAATTCACCCCAACACTGTGGAGAGGGAATAGAGAAGATGAAGACAGGAATAGAGAAGAGAGAGGGAGAGAGATAGAAGATGGAGAGAGAGAGATGGTGAGAGAGAGGGGGGATAGAGTATTGAAGAAGAGGAGAGAGCGAGAAAAAGAGCCAGGATTGGAGGGCTTGTCCTGATCAATAGGCTTGTACATCTGGAGATGTCTCAACCCCCCCCAGCCCCACCAACCCCCCTTTCTCTCCCCTCTCTCTCCCTCCCTATTTCCCTTTCTCTCCTCTCTATCTCTCTCTCCCTCCCTGTCTCTCTCTCCATCTCTATCCTCTCATACAGAGGCAATTTGAACCCTCATAAACCTCTCACCACGCTCCATGTTCTCTCTCCAGCAAAAACACACTGACAGGAAAACAACATCTCCCACTATAATTACCCTTTCATGGTGATGTCTTGACTTAAACCTGCTTCTAGAAATAGGCTCTCCATTTAAATATAGTGGTGAGTGCAATGCACTCTCTCCATCATATTGTTAATGGACAAGTTCCTTTGGTTTTAAACTCCCTCTTCAGTGTGGTAGGTTACTCTGCAACTAGTCCTAATGCAATCAAAGCACAAACACAGAGCGTTGTTTTGTCTAGAGTCTGGGGACACTGTCTGGTGAGTCTCCCTCAGATGTCAACAATAGAGTCAGTTCCAGACAAAACGCGGTATCTGTCAGCGACAATGCCCTGTCTCTCAGAAGCCAATCTGGAATTGGCACCATTCCCCCAATGAAGGTTGGAACGCACTACGACACTCTGCTGTAAAATTGACATTGTGCTTCTACTGTCAAATCTCACAAATGAACATGAAGCCTACTGATGTGATGTGTGACACTTTCAAACTGAAATTGTGTCCGTATTTCATTTTGTTTATCTGTTATCTGACTGGTAAACATTGGAATCTACCTTCGTATCACTTAGTACAAGAGTTCGAGAGAGAGAGAAAGCGAGAGAACGAGAGGGAGAGAGAGAAAGAGAAAGAGAGAGAGAGAGAGAGAGAGAGAGAGAGAGAGAGAGATCATGGGTGATAGGAAGCCTGGCTGTGATAAGTAGGTCTGTGCTGGGTTAAGGAATGACCCTGAAACAGGCTGGGATGCAGTGTGAGGTCTTGATTGAACATTTCCTCCACATCTTCTCATGCTCTGTCACTCTGGCCAATTGACTACTATTTTCAAAGAAAATTCGTAAAAATCCAAATAACTTCACAGATCTTCATTGTAAAGGGTTTAAACACTGTTTCCCATGCTTGTTCAATGAACCATAAACAATTAATGCACATGCACCTGTGGAACAGTCATTAAGACACTAACAGCTTACAGACGGTAGGCAATTAAGGTCAGAGTTATGAAAACTTAGGCCACTAAAGAGTCCTTTCTACTGACTCTGAAAAACAACAAAAGAAAGATGCCCAGGGTCCCTGCTCAGAACGTGCCTTAGGCATGCTGCAAGGCATGAGGACTGCAGATGTGGCCAGGGCAATAAAATGCAATATCTGTACTGTGAGACGCCTAAGACGGCACTACTGGGAGACAGGACGGACAGCTGATCGTCCTCGCAGTGGCAGACCACGCGTAACAACACTTGCACAGGATCGGTACATCCGAACATCACACCTGCGGGACAGGTACAGGATGGCAACAATAACTGCCCGAGTTACACCAGGAACGCACAATCCCTCCATCAGTACTCAGACTGTCCGCAATAGGCAGAGAGGCTGGACTGAGGGCTTGTAGGCCCGATGTAAGGGAGGTCCTCACCAGACATCACCGGCAACAATGTCGCCTATGGGTACAAACCCACCGTCACTGGACCAGACAGGACTGGCAAAAAGTGCTCTACACTGACGTGTCGCGGTTTTGTCTCACCAGGGGTGATGGTCGGATTCGCATTTATCGTCAAAGAAATTAGCGTTACACCGGGGCCTGTTCTCTGGAGTGGGATCGATTTGGAGGTGGAGGGTCTGTCATGGTCTGGGGCGGTGTGTCACAGCATCATCGGACTGAGCTTGTTGTCATTGCAGGCAATCTCAACGCTGTGCGTTACAGGGAAGACATCCTCTTCCCTCATGTGGTACCCTTCCTGCAGGCTCATCCTGACATGACCCTCCAGCATGACAATGCCACCAGCCATACTGCTCGTTCTGTGCGTGATTTCCTGCAAAACAGGAATGTCAGTGTTCTGCCATGGCCAGCGAAGAGCCCGGATCTCAATCCCATTGAGCAAGTCTGGGACCTGTTGGATCGGAGGGTGAGGGCTAGGGCCATTCAACCCAGAAATGTCCGGGAACTTACAGGTGCCTTGGTGGAAGAGTGGGGTAACATCTCACAGCAAGAATTGGCAAATCTGGTGCAGTCCATGAGGAGGAGATGCACTGCAGTACTTAATGCAGCTGGTGTCCACACCAGATACTGACTGTTACTTTTGATTTTGACCCCCCCCACATTATTCAATTTCTGTTAGCCACATGTCTGTGGAACTTGTTCAGGTTATGTCTCAGTTGTTGAATCTTGTTATGTTCATACAAATATTTACATATGTTAAGTTTGCTGAAAATAAACACAGATGACAGATAGAGGACGTTCAATTTTTTGCCGAGTTTAGTACAGGCGAGTACTGAGAAGCATAAATTGGTTCACTTTGCACTCACTAAAACATTTATGACAGTGGAAACAGTCATTTAGCGAAGAAAATATTGTTTTAAAACAGATTTATACTTGCAATAGCAAAATGAATAGAAAAGCAGTCTTTGTGAGGGCTGCATGGT
Source organism: Oncorhynchus kisutch (assembly GCF_002021735.2). Lineage (NCBI taxonomy): Eukaryota > Metazoa > Chordata > Actinopteri > Salmoniformes > Salmonidae > Oncorhynchus > Oncorhynchus kisutch. The sequence continues at coordinate 67,936,774 of NC_034186.2, read as the reverse complement.
GGGTTTACAATTCAATGTGTGAAGGAACCATGGGTCAGAGAGAAAGATGGGGGAGGGGAGTGAGAGAGAGAGACAGACAGGAAGACAGACAGATACAGACAGACAGATACAGACAGAAAGACAGAGAAGAGGCGGAGAGAGAAAGAGAGGGGGAGAGAGGGCTACTTGTACTCATTCATTTCAGTGGGAGAGAAAAGATTAAACGATAAAGTCATGATTATATTGGGTTTTAATGTCATTGCTTTTAATCACGCTATCAAAATTATACCTCAGGAGAAGTGGATACACATTACCCTGACATGTATTAAGTGACTCAGTTAAATTAATTGTGGTGTAGTGAATGAATTATAGTGAAGTGTAGCTGTAGTGATAGTGCCTTGCAAAAGTATTCATAACCCTTGAATTATTCACATTTTATTGTGTTACAAAGTGGGATTATAATGGATTTAATTGTCATTTTTTGTCAACAATCTACACAAAATAGTATGTCATGTCAAAATCTAGATTTTTAAAAATTGAAATATAGTTGCATAAGTATTCAGCCCCTTTGTTTTAAGAGTCAGAATTTGCTAAACAAATCACATACTAATTTATATGAACTCACTCTACATAGAATAATAAGGGTTGACATGATTTCTGAATGACTAACCATTCATCTGTCCTCCATACATACAAGATCTGTAAAGTCCCACAGTAAAATATTGAATTACAAGCACAGATTCAACTACAAAAGCTTTTCGAATGCCTCATAAAGAAGGGCAGTGATTGGTAGATGGGTAACAATAAGAAACGGAATATCTCTTTAAGCACGTCCAAGTTAATAATTATGCTGTGGATGATGTTTTAAACCACCAAGACACATCAAAGATACAGTCCTCCTGAACTGAGCTGCAGGACAGGAAGGAAACTGCTCAGAAATGTTACCATGAGGCCATTGCTGATTTTAAAACAGCTATGGAGTTCAATGGCTGTGATGGGAGAAAACTGGGGATGGATCAACAACATTGTAATGACTCCACAATAATGACCTAAAAGACAGAGTGAAAAGAAGAATATAAATATACAAAATACAAATAATCCAAAACATGCATATGTATGCAACAAGGCACTAAAGTAATATAGCAACAACACAGAAAACATGCATATGTATGCAACAAGGCACTAAAGTAATATAGCAACAACACAGAAAACATGCATATGTATGCAACAAGGCACTAAAGTAATATAGCAACAACACAGAAAACATGCATATGTATGCAACAAGGCACTAAAGTAATATAGCAACAACACAGAAAACATGCATATGTATGCAACAAGGCACTAAAGTAATATAGCAACAACACAGAAAACATGCATATGTATGCAACAAGGCACTAAAGTAATATAGCAACAACACAGAAAACATGCATATGTATGCAACAAGGCACTAAAGTAATATAGCAACAACACAGAAAACATGCATATGTATGCAACAAGGCACTAAAGTAATATAGCAACAACACAGAAAACATGCATATGTATGCAACAAGGCACTAAAGTAATATAGCAACAACACAGAAAACATGCATATGTATGCAACAAGGCACTAAAGTAATATAGCAACAACACAGAAAACATGCATATGTATGCAACAAGGCACTAAAGTAATATAGCAACAACACAGAAAACATGCATATGTATGCAACAAGGCACTAAAGTAATATAGCAACAACACAGAAAACATAGCAAAATAATCCATATTTTGGCCTAAATGCAAAGCCATATGTTTGGGGCAAATCCAACACAACACATCACAGAGTAAATGCCTCCTTATTTTCAAGCATGGCGGTGGCTGTGTCATGGTATGGGTATGCCCGAGTGGTGCAGCGGTCTAAGGCACTGCATCTCAGTGCAAGAGGCGTCACTACAGTCCCTGGTTGGAATCCAGGCTGGATCACATCTGGCTGTGATTGGGAGTCCCATAGGATGGTGCACAATTGGCCAAGCGTTGTCCGGGTTTGGATGGTGTATGTCATCATTGTAAATACAGTAATAATTTGTTCTTAATTGACTTGCCTAGTTAAATAAAAGGTACAACAATAATAAGCAAATAAACGGGGTGGAGCTAAGCACAGGCAAAATCCTAGAGGAAAACCTGCTCAGCCTGCTTTACACCAGAGACTGGGAGAGGAATTCACCTTTCAGCAGGACTATAACCTACAACACAAGGCCGAATCTACACTGGAGTTACTTACCAAGAAGACCGTGAATGTTCCTGAGTGGCCAACTTTCAGTTTGGACTTAAATCTGTTTTAAAATCTATGGCAAGACTTGAAAATGGCTGTCTAGCCATGATCCCCAACATCTTGACAGAGCTTGAAGAATTATGAAAAGAATAATGGGGAAATATTGCACAATCCAGGTGTGCAAAGCTCTTACAGACTTACTCAAGAAGACTCACAGCTGTAATCGATGCCAAAGGTTTCTAACATGTATTGACTCAGGGAGCTGAATTACTATATTTAAGTTACTTAATTTGAATGAATAAAAACAATTTAAAAAAATAGATTTTGACATTACAGAGTATTTTGTGTAAATTGTTGACCAATAAATTACAACTAAATAAATGTTCATCCCACTTTATAACACACTAAATCCAAGGGGTCTGAATACTTTTGCATGGCACTGTCCTACCAGTAAACCTAGCATGAATACAAAATGAATAGTTGTATTAAAATGCTGTCAAGAAACGTGGGTATATTTTCCATAATATCAAATACAACAGCGTGAGGGCCTCCCAAGTGGCACAGCAGTCTAAGCATTGCAGTGCCTGAGGTGTCACTACAGACCCTGGTTTGATCTTAGGCTGTGTCACAACCGGGAAACCCATGAGGTGGCGCACAATTGACTCAGCATTATCCAGAATAGGGGAGGGTTTGGTCGGCCGGGATTTCCTTGTCCAATCACCCTCTAGCAACTCCTTTTGGCAGGCCATGCACCTGCAAGCTTACTTCAGTCGCCAGCTGAACGGTGTTTCCTCCAACACATTGGTACGGCTGGCTTCTGGGTATTTTTTTAAACCTTTATTTTACTAGGCAAATTCTTAGTAACAATGAAGGCCTACTGCAGAACATTGTGTTAACTGCCTTGTTCAGGGGCAGAACAGATTTTTACTTTGTCAGCTCGGGGATTCGATCCATCAACCTTTCGGTTACTGGCCCAATGCTCTAACAACTAGGCTACCTGCCGGGTTAAGAGAGCGGCTTGGCAGGGTGGTGTTTCAGAGGACTAATGGCTCTCGACCTTTGCCTCTCCCGAGTCCATAGGGGAGTTGCAGTGATGGGACAAGATTGTAACTACCAATATATAAATAAATACAACAACGTGTACAGAAAAAGTACCACCGTTATTGAACTTAAAATGTCCTCTTTTACAGTGTGATTCCACAGAGATAGCTAGGGGGTCGAGTGACAGTCGTCTGTTTTCTTGGCAGTAGTATTCTGTTTGCTCTGATTAAAATACACTGTGACAAATCATGTGTGACAGTTTGTAATATGAAACTCTATTAATTTGACCTAAAATAAATAAGAAGCTGGAATTGACTTCGCCTCCACATACACTGAATATTCAATGCACAAAGTAGTATGTAAATATCTAAGGGCAACCACGTTTGCAATGATAGCTTGTATGTTGTAGCTATACTATAGGCAATATATAAAAATATCACAGATCACTAGCCACACTTCACTTCAGGAAGTTGCAGCCCCATAGAGATGCATGCAGAGATCATGTTACCATGAGAACTGGCCGGTGAGGGGAGTTCCATAGAGTCTTTGTGTCCTGTGTCGGGGGCATCTTTCTCAGACCAGGTGACTGGCTGGCTGACTGTGACTGGCTGACTGGCTGGAGAAAGAGAGAGAGAGAGAAAGAGAGAGAGAGAGAGAGAAAGAGGGTTAGGCTGTGGCTAGCTAACTTACTGACTAGATGACTTACTAACTGGCTGACTTTCTGGCTAGCTGACTCTGCTCTATAGTGGTAGCAGAGTGGAGGCCCAGTCTCATTTGTAGTTAGTCTCACTACTGTGATCTCTCCACGCCGCAGTTGATGGAGTGGTTCTTACCTGTGATGCGCTTGAGAAAGCTATTGTGTTTGGTGATGGATAGAGTTTCTCAGTGCAGTGGGGTCTGGCCGGCTGCTCCGAGGTTTAAATCAATCCGTTCATTTGTGTCTCTGTGGGATTGATTATCTGAAAGTGCAAACAGTTGAGGCGCAGACTGGACGATGAGGCTCTGACTACGTACACACTCAACAGTACATTTTCATTAAATCACACACCGCCGCCACTCCTAAGTGCTACCTCTGCTATTACAATGACAAGTAGGAAAACACAGCAGTACCTGCATCTGCCAAAATGTACAGTATGAACATTAAAAAAAACTCAGATCTAAGTGTTTTTTGAAATGGTTGTGCATCAAACAAATTGCATTTTGGGTGATATAGAAATTCCCTATTGTGGTCATTAATAAAGTTGCATTCAAGCAGAAAAAACAAGTCTGTCTGTCAGCACAATGAAAATGGATTCGACTTTATTTCATATTTCATCTTGAGATTTCTAACAAATCAGACTCCTTGTGTTGATACAGGAAAGTTATTTTATGCATATGTTTATGTCACAGTAAGGATCCAGTGATGTCATTCATGTGGTGTTCAAGCCGAATGAGGTTATATAAGAGGACTCGCCACACCATATAGGTCAAACTGTTTAGCTCCTCAGCAAGGGTAACCCTGTCATGTTGATGTGCGGCATGTTCATGTCTCTTCCTATGTATGTAGATCTATAAATGTAGGGCCTATGGAGAAATGCCAGACGAGATGGTGTTAGAACCAAGAAGGGTTCAATGTGTCGCTTCATATATGGCCCTAAAAAAGGTTCCAATCTACAGGTAAATTAACTGCCAAAATAAAGGAAACACTTGAGCAAATGAGGGATACAAAGTACTATATAGAAAGCAGGTGCTTCCACCCTCGTGTGGTTCCTGAGTTAATTTAGCAATTAACATCTCATCCTGCTTAGGGTCATGTATAAAAATGCCTAGTTTACCACTATTTTGGCTACCATGGCTAGAAGAAGAGATCTCAGAGACTTTGAAAGAGGGGTCTCAAAGGAGCATAGGGGGTTTAAAGGGTGTGTGTGTGTGTGTGTGTTTCAGTCACCAGATCTCAACCCAATTGAACACTTATGGGAGATTCTGGAGAGGCGACTGAGACAGCGTTTTCCACTAACATCAACAAAACACAAAATTATGGAATTTCTTGTGGAAGAAGGGTGTTGCATCCCTCCAATAGTTCCAGACACTTGTAGAATCTATGCCAAGGTGCATTGAAGCTCTTCTGGCAGCTCGTGGTGTCCCAATGCTCTATTAGACATGTTTTGTTGGTGTTTCCTTTATTTTGGCAGTGACCTGTATATAGAACTGGAAACCAGCCTTATTATTAGCAGTTCTGTGAAGAAGTTCTGCTAAAGGTCCAGTGACCAGTGACTCAGGTACGATAATGAAGATACCATCCTCCCATCCCAGGACACCACCAACAGTAGATTCATCTGTTAATGTCAGCCAGGGCCCTCCCCACACCCCACAACACTAGAGCAGCACGCCATGCCCCTCCCATAACCCAAACCACCAGGACACCCCTCCCCTACCCCTCACCCCCAGAGCAGCAGCCTTGTGATTGAGGATGGGGTGTCTGCCTGGTGGCTCGTCTCCAGGGCTGCTAAATGGAATGTCAGACACTTCCCCATCCTCAGACAAGAGCAGTGAGTGTCAGACAGAGTGGGAATTACCCAGAATCCTATTCCAGCCACGATGCCTGATGCTAGGTCTAATAATGACATTCTATGAAAATCACCATCTAGTCGTCTCAAAAGGCTGGGAAACACTAAAGTGCAAAAGGTGTCATTCTCTCTCTCTCTCCTCTCACCCTCATAGATTGAAGACGGGGCACAGTTTAGACATTATAGTGAAATGGCCACAAAGTGTGTCTAAGACTCCTGCTGCATCCTGACTGAAGATACAATCCTTCTTTTTGAACTGTTCAATATTTGGAGTAGAAATATTTGTTTCACTATGTATTTATCATTCTGAATGACTTTTCCCGAAAAGTTTACCTCAGAGTTCTGACACTTCTGTATTGGGTACGAGAATCTCAGGCGCTGTACAGAAATCTATTTCACCTTATATTTTATTCCGACATGCACCATCATATTAGATTCTATCTAAAATGGTTTTTTTTACATTTTCAAATATTGTACAGTTAGATTGACCAACTATGCCAAGCGAGAATCCAATTTGATAACCTAGAAAATATATGAGGCAAACATCCCACCTCAGGAAAAATAAACCAAATCATTTAACGTATTTCAGAGACCATTCTGTGGAACAAGCAGTCAACACATCTGTCAGGCCCCTAACCAGACACCATGGAGAGAAGGATCAGCAGAGCAACCCCTTTTCACACAAACTGCTGGAAAATGCAGAGGCATGTGACATGTAACATGCACACCCTCCACACACACTGTCTCTCCTATAGATGTTGGGAGCATCGGGCAGATTGGACTCATGTTTCAGGGAGGTGAGTCATTAAGATTTTCCGATCGTGGCTGAGCTGCGGCATAAGTCCTCTCGCCATGGAGCACACTTCACAATGTAAATAATTAGGATAGGTTTCATATCCAGGGCTGGGGAGCGGAAAAGCTGGTACCTGGCATCCTGGAAGCGCATTAACAGTGTTCAGTGCCATTACGACACAAACAAATGACTCTGCTCGGCCACAGCAGATAGCAAGAGGGTTTCTTATTGTTCATGTAGGGAGTGAGAAGTGTCTCTCTCTCTCTCTCTCCCTCTCTCTCTCTCTCTCTCTCTCTATGTCTCTCTCTCAATTCAATTCAAGGGGCTTTATTGGCATGGGAAAGATATGTCTCTAATATGGTCATACATTTGGCAGTAGGTTAGGAAGTGCAGCTCAGTTTCCACCTCATTTTGTGGCCAGTGTGCACATAGCCTGTCTTCTCTTGAGAGCCAGGTCTGCCTACGGCGGCCTTTCTCAATAATAGCAAGGCTATGCTCACTGAGTCTGTACAGAGTCAAAGCTTTCCTTAAGTTTGGGTCAGTCACAGTGGTCAGGTATTCTGCCACTGTGTACTCTCTGTTTAGGGCCAAATAGCATTCTAGTTGGCTCTGTTTTTTTGTTAATTCTTTCCAATGTGTCAAGTAATTATCTTTTTGTTTTCTCATCATTTGGTTGGGTCTAATTGTGTTGCTGTCCTGCAGCTCTGTGGGGTCTGTTTGTGTTTGTGAACAGAGCACCAGGACCAGCTTGTTTAGGGGACTCTTCTCCAGGTTCATCTCTCTGTAGGAGATGGCTTTGTTATGGAAGGTTTGTGAATCTCTTCCTTTTAGGTGGTTGCAGAATTTAACAGCTCTTTTCTGGATTTGGATAATTAGTGGGTATCGGCCTAATTCTGCTCTGCATGCATTATTTGGTGTTTTACATTCTACATGGAGGATATTTTTGCAGAATTCTGCATGCAGAGTCTCAATTTGGTGTTTGTCCCATTTTGTGAATTCTTGGCTGGTGAGCGGACCCCAGACCTCACAACCATAAAGGGCAGAGGGTTCAATAACTGATTTAAGTATTTTTAGCCAGATCCTAATTGGTATGTCAAATTTGATGTTCCTTTTGATGGCATAGAATGCCCTTCTTGCCTTGTCTCTCAGATCGAAGATGCCTGTGGTGCTGATGTTTAGGCCGAGGTATGTATAGTTTTTTGTGTGCTCTTGTGCAGCGGTGTCTAGTTGGAATTTGTATTTGTGGTCCTGGCGACTGAACCTTTTTTGGAACACCATTATTTTGGTCTTACTGATATTTACTGTCAGGGCCCAGGTCTGGCAGAATCTGTGCAGAAGTTCTAGGTGCTGCTGTAGGCCCTCCTTGGTTGGTGACAGAATCACCAGATCATCAGCAAACAGTAGACATTTGACTTCAGATTCTAGTAGGGTGAGAATCTGGTGCTGGAGGGTGCTGGAGACTGTTCTAGTGCCCTCGCCAATTCGTTGATATATATGTTGAAGAGGGTGGGGCTTAAGCTGCATCCCTGTCTCACCCGACGGCCCTGTGGGAAGAAGTTTGTGTGTTTTTTGCCTATTTTAACCGCACATTTGTTGTTTGTGTACATGGATTTTATAATGTCGTATGTTTTCCCCCAACACCACTTTCCCTCAATCTCTCTCTCTCTGCTCCTCTCTCTCTCTGCTCCTCCTTCTCTCCTGCTCCTCTATCCATCTCTCTCTCTCTCTCTGGTCCTCTATCCATCTCTCTCTGCTCCTCTCTCTCTCTCTGCTCCTCTATCCATCTCTCTCTGCTCCTCTCTCTCTCTCTGCTCCTCTATCCATCTCTCTCTGCTCCTCTCTCTCTCTCTGCACCTCTCTCCCCTCTCTCTCTGCTCCTCTCTCTCTCTGCACCTCTCTCCCCTCTCTCTCTGCTCCTCTCTCTCTCTCTGCTCCTCTATCCATCTCTCTCTGCTCCTCTCTCTCTCTCTCTGCTCCTCTCTCTCTCTCTCTCTCTCTGCTCCTCTCTCCTCTCTCTGCTCCTCTATCCATCTCTCTCTGCTCCTCTCTCTCTCTCTGCTCCTCTATCCATCTCTCTCTGCTCCTCTCTCTCTCTCTGCACCTCTCTCCCCTCTCTCTCTGCTCCTCCCTCTCTCTCTCTCTCTGCTCCTCTCTCTCTGGTCCTCTCTCCCCTCTCTCTCTTTCTATCTCTCTGCTCCTCCCTCTCTCTCTCTCTTTCTCTGCTTCTCTC
>NC_034186.2:67839702-67927839 GCF_002021735.2 Oncorhynchus kisutch | reverse complement strand
TCTTCTCTCTCCCTCTATCTATACCCTCTCTCTCTTTCTCTCTCTCTGCTCCTCCCTCTCTCTCTCTCTCGCTCCTCTCTCTTTCTCTTTTCTGCTCCTCCCTCGCCGGTGCCCCCCCCCCCACCACACCCACTCCCCCCCCCCCCTCCCCTCCCCCCTCCCCCCTAACTCTCCTCCTCTCTTGATCCTCCCTCTCTCTCTGGGTGCCCTCTCTCTCTCTCTCTCTGCTCCCTCTCTCCCCTCTCTCCTCCTCTCTCTCTCTCTCTCTCTCTGCTCCTCTCTCCCCTTCTCTCCCTTTCTCTATCTCTTTTACTTCTCTCCTCCTCGCAGTGTGCCCCCCCTCTCTCCTCTCTCTCTCTGCTCCTCTCTCCCCTCTCTCTCTCTGCTCCTCCCTCGCAGTGTGCCCCCCCCTCTCCTCTCTCTCTCTCTCTCTGCTCCTCTCTCCCCTCTCTCTCTTTCTCTCTCTCTGCTCCTCCCTCGCAGTGTGCCCCCCCCTCTCCTCTCTCTCTCTCTCTCTGCTCCTCTCTCCCCTCTCTCTCTTTCTCTCTCTCTGCTCCTCCCTCGCAGTGTGCCCCCCCTCTCCTCTCTCTCTCTCTCTCTGCTCCTCTCTCCCCTCTCTCTCTTTCTCTCTCTCTGCTCCTCCCTCGCAGTGTGCCCCCCCTCTCCTCTCTCTCTCTCTCTCTCTTTCTCTCTCTCTGCTCCTCCCTCGCAGTGTGCCCCCCCCTCTCCTCTCTCTCTCTCTCTCTGCTCCTCTCTCCCCTCTCTCTCTTTCTCTCTCTCTGCTCCTCCCTCGCAGTGTGCCCCCCCTCTCCTCTCTCTCTCTCTCTCTCTGCTCCTCTCTCCCCTCTCTCTCTTTCTCTCTCTCTGCTCCTCCCTCGCAGTGTGCCCCCCTCTCCTCTATCTCTCTCTGCTCCTCCCTCGCAGTGTGCCCCCCCTCTCTCCTCTCTCGGCTCTGTAGGACATTAGCAGACAGGAGCCTCTAATGTACCCACCACCACCCTGCATTTGAACATTTTAAATGCACAGAATGCTAAGTAGTTATTTCTTCATGCAGGGTTTGCTTTGTTTCTGTTGAGGAAGGAAAAATGTGAATGTCAGATAGGCCCTGTGAAATGGTAAACATTAAATATTATGCTCTGGGAAATAAATACAATTTATATTCCCCCAGACACCCCAAGAACTTTCTTGATGGATTATTTGAGATTCTGACCTGAGAGAAAATTTACTGTTACGATCCATTTTTAATCAGTAGATGATTTTTTACAAACGTAGGAAAAACAAACAGCAATGTTTTCAAAATCATATTCTACTCATATGTTTTAACATGATATTCATGCACCTTTCTGCATCTGATTCAACTCTCAGGAAAAGCATCAACAGCTTCCAACAAGGCAAAACAGAGACATAGAATGTAGCCTATTCATTCACACTGTAGCAGTTCAGTGTACAAATGAATAGCCTACAGAATGTTGTTACCACTAGACACATTCTATTCTTTCATTGCTGTGTCAGGGCCCACATCATAGGGAGCACAACACAGAAATCATTCTCTCTGTCTGGCTGCCATAACAAGTTCAGTCATAATGTAAACGCTGATGGCAGGTGTAGCAGGTACGGATCACAGTGCAACATTTACATAATAGAATAACACACCAGTTTGAAAGAGAGGAAAGAATACTGGGTAATTTGGAGCTGGCATGCAGAGAATGATGTCAGCACTTCAGCACAATATATTCTATTTGTCATTGTGCCGAAAGGGCTTGAGTTTTTTTTGGTACCCTTTAAGGGGGGTTGTAATGTATTTATATGTACAGTAAATGTACGTACAGTCCCCACAGTAAATGTACGTACAGTCCCCACAGTGACTGTACGTACATACCCCAACCAGAAGCCATGGATTACAGGCAACATCCGCACTGAGCTAAAGGGTAGAGCTGCCGCTTTCAAGGAGCGGGACTCTAACCCGGAAGCTTATAAGAAATCCTGCTATGCCCTCCGACGAATCATCAAACAGGCAAAGCGTCAACACAGAACTAAGATTGAATCATACTACACTGCCTCCGATGCTTGTCGGATGTGGCAGGGCTTGCAAACTATTACAGACTAGAAAGGGAAGCACAGCCGAGAGCTGCCCAGTGACAAAAGCCTACCAGACGAGCTAAATAACCTCTATGCTCGCGTCGAGACAAGTAACACTGAAACATGCATGAGACCATCAGCTGTTCCGAATGACTGTATGATGACGCTCTCCGCAGCCAATGTAAGACCTTTAAACAGGTCAACATTCACAAGGCCGCAGGGCCAGACGGATTACCAGGACATGTACTCTGAGCATGCGCTGACCAACTGGCAGGTGCCTTTACTGACATTTTCAACCTTTCCCTGTCTGAGTCTGTGATACCAACATGTTTGAAGCAGACCACCATACTCCCTGTGCCCAAGGAAGGTAACCTGCCTAAATGACTACTGACCCGTAGCACTCACGTCTGTAGCCATGAAGTGCTTTGAAAGGCTGGTCATGGCTCACATCAACACCATTATCCCAGAAACCCTAGACCCACACAATTTGCATACCGCCCCAACAGATCCACAGATGATGCCATCTCTATTGCACTCCACACTGCCCTTTCCCACCTGGACAAAAGGAACACCTACGTGAGAATACTATTCATTGACTACAGCTCAGTGTTCAACACCATAGTGCCCTCAAAGCTCATCACTAAGCTAAGGATCCTGGGACTAAACACCTCCCTCTGCAACTGGATCCTGGACTTCCTGACGGGCCGCCCCCAGGTGGTAAGGGTAGCTAACAACACCTCCGTCACGCTGATCCTCAACACAGGGGTCCCTCAGGGGTGCCTGCTCAGTCCCCTCCTGTACTCCCTGTTCACTCATGACTGCACGTTCAGACACGACTCCAACAACATCATTGAGTTTGCCGATAACACAACAGTGGTAGGCCTGATCACCGACAACAACGAGACAGCCTATAGGGAGGAGGTCAGAGACCTGACCGTGTGGTGCAAGGACAACAACCTCTCCCTCAACGTGATCAGGACAAAGGAGATGATTGTGGACTACAGGAAAAGGAGGGCTGGGCACGCCCCGATTTTCATCGACGGTGCTGTAATGGAGCAGGTTGAGAGCTTCAAGTTCCTTGGCATTCACATCACCAACAAACTAACATGGTCCAAACACACCAAGACAGTCGTGAAGAGGGCACAAAAAAAACTTGGCACGGGTCCTCAGATCCTCAAAAGGTTCTACAGCTGCACCATCGAGAGCATTCTGACGGGTTGCATCACTGCCTGGTATGGCAACTGGTTTGCCTCCAACCGCAAGGCACTACAGAGGGTAGTTCATACGGCCCAGTAAATCACTGGGGCCAAGGTCCTGCCATCCAGGACCTCTATATACAAGCGGTGTCAGAGGAAGGCCCTAAATATTGTCAAAGACTCTAGCCACCCTAGTCATAGACTGTTCTCTCTGCTACCGCACGGCAAGCTGTACCCGGAGCGCCAAGTCTAGGTCCTAGAGGCTTCTAAACAGCTTCTACCCCCAAGCCATAAGACTCCTGAACATCTAATCAAATAGCTACCCCGACTGTTTGCATTGCCCTCCCTCCCCCTTTCACAATGCTGCTACTCTCTGTTATTATCTATGCATAGTCACTTAAATAACTCTCCCTACATGTACATATTACCTCAGTTACCTCGACTAACCGGTGCACCCGCACATTGACTCTGTACCGGTAGCCCCTGTATATAGCCTCGCTATTGTTATTTTACTGCTGCTCTTTAATCATTTGTTACTTTTATTTATTTATTTTTGTTGGTATTTTTCTTAAAACTGCATTGTTGGTTAAGGGCTTGTAAGTAAGCATTTAACTGATTTGATTTGAGATGACATACAGTTAATTACTAGTTAATATGTAGTTTAAAAATCATAAATAAATTGGTTGAAACTGTGTGATTCTCACTTTGAAGCTTGCCAAATAATGAGTTTGAATTTTGTTTGTCGGTCTCTGTTTCTAACATATCATTTGCATAGTTTCCTCTGCAGTTTTGCTACTATTGTTTCAGATGCCTTTGCCCATGGTAAGGTCAAGAGCTTGATAACACTCACTTGGAATTAGGTTAGTGTTGAATACAGCTAGATATGGGATGACACCACTCATGATAACTTCATACTAATGAAACTCAAACTGTACAATCCATGCCCCGTAGCCTCGACTGGAGGATATGTTATCTGTGTGTGTGGGGAGGAGAGGAGAGGAGAGGCAAGGAGAGGAGAGGAGAGGAGAGGCGAGGCGAGGCGAGGAGAGGAGAGGAGAGGAGAGGAGAGGAGAGGAGAGGAGAGGAGAGGAGAGGAGAGGAGAGGAGAGGAGAGGAGAGGAGAGGAGAGGAGAGGAGAGGAGAGGAGAGGAGAGGAGAGGAGAGGAGAGGAGAGGAGAGTTTTCCTGCTGTGTGGCACTGAAAACCTAAATAAAAAGCTTTCAGGGGATGTAACCCTATTAAGCGGCAGGGTGTATGAAACAGACGTCGCCCCTCTCCGGAGCATGCCCAGTATTTAAGTAAAATCTTTAACAGTTATCCTACAGTCTTTGACTTAATCTGAGGAGTCCCTGCGTTTAACCCCATCCTCCTTCTCATCATCACTATGTGAAAGTCCATCACCAATCCAGCTGAAACAGCCAGACCTCCTAACACATACAGTATCCTACAGTAATGAATGGGTCCAGTTTATAAATCTGTGCTTAGAATTAGGATGAGCTATGTTCAATGGATAAGACTGGTTCATATCCAAAGTTAAGGAGAGATTAGAATGTGTGACTCCCCTGTAGCCTGACCCTTCCCAGGCATATTCATCAATGACCCGCCGGACAAAGATTACCATTACATTAAACACACATCAAACAATATACATTAACAGTCTACAATGTTGCATTAAATGTGACCAGATTATGAATATTTAGCATATCTTTTCATTTGAAATGTCCTCAGAGATCTTCCATAACATAGCGGGGATGGATAATAGGGGTATAATTTAGCATATGATTTTCATTGCTGGACCCATCCCGTTATGTGCCCGGACAGACAAATAGCCCCATCCTATTGGCTGCAACATGATGCCTCTGTTTTGGCCCAGTTTGACAGCAGATGGCATGAGGCGTGACCTTATCAAATTAACATCAAATATCACCACAGCTACCAGTAAGGAATATCACATCTCATACGGTTCTTGTAGTAACTGACTTAAATAATAAAGGCTTGGGCCTTTCTCTAGGCCTATATAACTTTGCTACTATTAATGCAGGTCACATTGATATTATTAACCCTCACAGTAAATGAATATGTATGTAAAGACAAGTTAACACAATTTAAGACAAGTTTGATTTAGACCATTAAGTGATCAATTATGATCCAATTATGTGATCCAATCAGGCAGATAGGCCTGAGATGAGATGCAGTGTTGACCCTGAGGCTTATATGTTGTAGGCCTGTGGCACAATCTGTCATTTTAGCAGCCTGACCCTGCCGTATTGATTGGTAAACTTTATTTATCAGGCCTATGTGGCATTTGTAGAATTAATGAGAAAAATTACGATTTTAGGTAAAGACACTGCTGTTCGGAGCATGCTAGATAGCTAATTAGCACACGTGGTCTCCCGACTCTTTGCCGTAAACAAGCGCTGTAACAATGAGATATGACCGTGTGGGACCACTGACACCAACCCATCAAGATGTGTAACAATTTAACCTGTATTCAATAGAGAGAGATACTAGGGTACTCGCCTCATGTCGTGAATATGCATAGCCATCTTGAGACAACTCCGATATAAAGTGTTTGTTTATTAACAAAGTTGCCGGGATGTCACGTGTCCTACTTACAGTGCATTTGGAAAGTATTCAAACCCCTTGACTTTTTCCACATGTTGTTACGTTACAGCCTTATTCTAAAATGTCTTAAATAGTTTTTTCGCTTATCAATCTACACACAATACCCCATAATGACAAAGCAAAAACAGGATTTTAGACATTTTTGCTGCATCATTCATGTAGAAGCAACATGTTCACTGTTGTCTTGTTATTACATGTATTTAGGCCTACATCAACTATTTATAAGAAAAACAATTATATTTTTAATTTAATTTTTATTTTATTTTATTTCTATTTTATTTCACCTTTATTTAACCAGGTAGGCTAGTTGAGAACAAGTTCTCATTTGCAACTGCGACCTGGCCAGGATAAAGCATAGCAGTGTGAGCATACAACAAAGAGTTACACATGGAGTAAACAATTAACAAGTCAATAACACAGTAGAAAACAAAGGGGGGGTCTATATACAATGTGTGCAAAAGGCATGAGGAGGTAGGCAAATAATTACAATTTTGCAGATTAACACTGGGGTGATAAAAGATCAGATGGTCATGTACAGGTAGAGATATTGGTGTGCAGAAGAGCAGAAAAGTAAATAAATAAAAACAGTATGGGGATGAGGTAGGTGAAAAGGGTGGGCTATTTACCAATAGACTATGTACAGCTGCAGCGATCGGTTAGCTGCTCAGATAGCTGATGTTTGAAGTTGGTGAGGGAGATAAAAGTCTCCAACTTCAGCGATTTTTGCAATTCGTTCCAGTCACAGGCAGCAGAGTACTGGAACGAAAGGCGGCCAAATGAGGTGTTGGCTTTAGGGATGATCAGTGAGATACACCTGCTGGAGCGCGTGCTACGGATGGGTGTTGCCATCGTGACCAGTGAGCTGAGATAAGGCGGAGCTTTACCTAGCATAGACTTGTAGATTACCTGGAGCCAGTGGGTCTGGCGACGAATATGTAGCGAGGGCCAGCCGACTAGAGCATACAAGTCGCAGTGGTGGGTGGTATAAGGTGCTTTAGTGACAAAACGGATGGCACTGTGATAGACTGCATCCAGTTTGCTGAGTAGAGTGTTGGAAGCCATTTTGTAGATGACATCGCCGAAGTCGAGGATCGGTAGGATAGTCAGTTTTACTAGGGTAAGCTTGGCGGCTTGAGTGAAGGAGGCTTTGTTGCGGAATAGAAAGCCGACTCTTGATTTGATTTTCGATTGGAGATGTTTGATATGAGTCTGGAAGGAGAGTTTGCAGTCTAGCCAGACACCTAGGTACTTATAGACGTCCACATATTCTAGGTCGGAACCATCCAGGGTGGTGATGCTAGTCGGGCATGCAGGTGCAGGCAGCGACCGGTTGAAAAGCATGCATTTGGTTTACAGTGAAAGATTGAAACAAGATTGTTTGTTATCTCCATTGAACTCACTTCGAAGTAGGCCTATGTCCCGCCGGGGTTCAAACCAAGTATGGGGGAATTTATGAGCAGAATTATGAGCAGATTGGAATGTATCCCATTTACAGTGCCTTGCGAAAGTATTCGGCCCCCTTGAACTTTGTGACCTTTTGCCACATTTCAGGCTTCAAACATAAAGATATAAAACTGTATTTTTTTGTGAAGAATCAACAACAAGTGGGACACAATCATGAAGTGGAACGACATTTATTGGATATTTCAAACTTTTTTAACAAATCAAAAACTGAGAAATTGGGCGTGCAAAATTATTCAGCCCCTTTACTTTCAGTGCAGCAAACTCTCTCCAGAAGTTCAGTGAGGATCTCTGAATGATCCAATGTTGACCTAAATGACTAATGATGATAAATACAATCCACCTGTGTGTAATCAAGTCTCCGTATAAATGCACCTGCACTGTGATAGTCTCAGAGGTCCGTTAAAAGCGCAGAGAGCATCATGAAGAACAAGGAACACACCAGGCAGGTCCAAGATACTGTTGTGAAGAAGTTTAAAGCCGGATTTGGATACAAAAAGATTTCCCAAGCTTTAAACATCCCAAGGAGCACTGTGCAAGCGATAATATTGAAATGGAAGGAGTATCAGACCACTGCAAATCTACCAAGACCTGGCCGTCCCTCTAAACTTTCAGCTCATACAAGGAGAAGACTGATCAGAGATGCAGCCAAGAGGCCCATGATCACTCTGGATGAACTGCAGAGATCTACAGCTGAGGTGGGAGACTCTGTCCATAGGACAACAATCAGTCGTATATTGCACAAATCTGGCCTTTATGGAAGAGTGGCAAGAAGAAAGCCATTTCTTAAAGATATCCATAAAAAGTGTAGTTTAAAGTTTGCCACAAGCCACCTGGGAGACACACCAAACATGTGGAAGAAGGTGCTCTGGTCAGATGAAACCAAAATTGAACTTTTTGGCAACAATGCAAAACGTTATGTTTGGCGTAAAAGCAACACAGCTCATCACCCTGAACACACCATCCCCACTGTCAAACATGGTGGTGGCAGCATCATGGTTTGGGCCTGCTTTTCTTCAGCAGGGACAGGGAAGATGGTTAAAATTGATGGGAAGATGGATGGAGCCAAATACAGGACCATTCTGGAAGAAAACCTGATGGAGTCTGCAAAAGACCTGAGACTGGGACAGAGATTTGTCTTCCAACAAGACAATGATCCAAAACATAAAGCAAAATCTACAATGGAATGGTTCAAAAATAAACATATCCAGGTGTTAGAATGGCCAAGTCAAAGTCCAGACCTGAATCCAATCAAGAATCTGTGGAAAGAACTGAAACCTGCTGTTCACAAATGCTCTCCATCCAACCTCACTGAGCTCGAGCTGTTTTGCAAGGAGGAATGGGAAAAAATGTCAGTCTCTCGATGTGCAAAACTGATAGAGACATACCCCAAGCGACTTACAGCTGTAATCGCAGCAAAAGGTGGCGCTACAAAGTATTAACTTAAGGGGGCTGAATAATTTTGCACGCCCAATTTTTCAGTTTTTGATTTGTTTAAAAAAAGTTTGAAATATCCAATAAATGTCGTTCCACTTCATGATTGTGTCCCACTTGTTGTTGGTTCTTCACAAAAAAATACAGTTTTATATCTTTATGTTTGAAGCCTGAAATGTGGCAAAAGGTCGCAAAGTTCAAGGGGGCCGAATACTTTCGCAAGGCACTGTAACTGTATAAGCAGCCTACTGCTGGGCCTTAATATAGCTCACCAGCTTGTAGTCCTAATCTTTGAGCTGAATAACTGTTTTACCTCAATTAGCCAAGGAATCCCTAGTTTGAAAGCAACTTTTTTCTGGAAGCTGTGTGACGCCATTTTTCCTACATTTACCCCTACGTGGGCCAGCCCCTTAGCAATTTGAGTTTCAGCCCTTCACCATTTGAGTGACATCTAGCAAGTGGCACGCACAGTAGAGCGAAAGAGAGAGTAATGAAGTGGTGCACATATCTGCACATTTGTGACATAGTACACAATTTTCAGGGACCACTTTTGGCTCGTGGACACTACTTTCAGAACTACTGGCTAAAAAGTATACACAAGTACAGGAGAATATCTTTAACACCGGTTTAGGTGATTTTATACGTTTTGTTCTATGAGATTGAAGTAAAACTAAATGCATGCTTTTCAATCGATCGCTGCCCGCACCTGCCTTAGAATACGTGGACAACTACAAATACCTGGGTGTTTGGTTAGACACTCCAATCCAAAATTAAATCTAGAATCGGCTTCCTATATCGCAACAAAGCATCCATCACTCATGCTGCCAAACATACCCTCGTAAAACTGACCATCCTACCGATCCTCGACTTTGGTGATGTCATCTATAAAATAGCCTCCAACACTCTACTCAACAAACTGGATGCAGTCTATCACAGTGCCATCAGTTTTGTCATGAAAGCCCCATACACTACCCACCATTGCGACCTGTACGCTCTCGTTGGTTGGCCCTCGCTTCATACTCGTCGCCAAACCCACTGGCTACAGGTTATCTACAAGTGTCTGCTAGGTAAAGCCCCGCCTTATCTCAGCTCACTGGTCACCATAGCAGCGCCCACTCGTAGCACACGCTCCAGCAGGTATATCTCACTGGTCACCCCCAAAGCCAATTCCTCCTTTGGTCGTCTTTCCTTCCAGTTCTCTGCTGCCCATGACTGGAACGAATTGCAAAAATCTCTGAAGCTGGAGACTCACATCTCCCTCACTAGCTTTAAGCACCAGCTGTCAGAGCAGTTTACAGATCACTGCACGTGTACTTAGCCTATCTGTAAACAGCCCATCTATCTACCTACCTCATCCCCATACTGGTATTTATTTATTTTGCTCCTTTCCACCCCAGTATCTCTACCTGCACATTCATCTTCTGCCGATCTACCATTCCAGTGTTTAATTGCTATATTGTAATTACTTCGCCACTATGGCCTATTAATTTCCTTAACTCACCTCATTTGCACTCACGGTATATATACTTTTTGTTTTCTTTTGTTCTACTGTATTATTGACTGTATGTTTTGTTTATTCCATGTGTAACTCTGTGTTGTTGTATGTGTCGAATTGCTACGCTTTATCTTGGCCAGGTCCCAGTTGCAAATGAGAACTTGTTCTCAACTAGCCTACCTGGTTAAATAAAGTTGAAATAAATAAATTAAATAAAAGATGATGTCACGCAATTAACATTAACTTTATGAATTATGAAGCCTTATGTGCTTTTATGTGCTTGTTTTGATTACATACTGTAAATGATTCAGAATTCACAAAAGTTACGTTAGCTGATGGATATTTCTCATAGAACAAAGCATATAGGATCTCCTAAATCTGTGTTTACCACAGAGGTCATTTTGCTAGCTGGAACAAGGAAACTTTTCCTACAACCAGTCAGCAAGTCAGAAATGTCAGAGTTTCCTAGTTCTGACTAGAACCTGAACGCGGCTTATGGGCCAACCTTTGACCCACAGACCAGTTATCATCACTGATTAATACACTCATAGCTAGAAAGCTGTAATACATTCTTCTATTATTCCCCAACTCCAGGGGTTCCCAAACCTTTCCACGAAGGGACCCGTTTCATAGCCCCAAAAATTAAAGGAGTTAGTTATCAGTATCTTTGATGATACTGTAGGCAAATATAATTGTCATAAATACCTGTAGTTCGCTGATTTCTCTCTCACAAATCGATTACTGATGCCTTGCTTTTGTATTGATTAATATGGATATTGTAGTCCTTTCCATGTCTACAGGCCTACAAGTATCCATAAATGTACTACAATACCCACTACTCCACCTTTGACGGACCATCTGACGTAAACGCTTCTGAAAGTGTAGAAACGTGAGTATTAAGTCCTTGCTGTCGTTACGAGTACAGGTACAATTTATCCATACTCTTTGTTCGTATTATTATGATGACAAGTATCACACTGTCCTGCATTTGTGGCCATTGCATTGTATCGGGAGACGTGTTAAATTGAGCAGCTAACGTTAGCTGTTAGCTAACGCAAGTCTCTCCATTTGGTCTCCCTCCAACTGTGCTAAGCTAGCTAGTTAGCTCATGTTAACTATTCTATTCATCTCTACAAAGTCACGTTGTTGACATTGAAATTACAGCATTTCTTTCAAAGACTCGTTTTGACAAGTGGCTGTATTATTGTTAGCCACGACATGCATTGTCAGCTGAGCTAGCTAACTAATTTATGATGCTAGCCAGAGTTAGATAACGTTAGCTAGCTGTCCATGGAGTTGACAGGCTGTCAGACCAAGCATTTAGCTACGTTACCTAAATTGTTTACCCAACTCTTCAGTTATGACAGCATCTACGTAACCTTATCTTTCAATTGAAAACAAATCAAGTCTCTTTGTTGGTGGTGAGGGAAAATGTATTGTTTTGTTTACTCCGCTATTTGATTTTATACCCTAAATGTGAATATTTTTTTAACTTTCAGATCAGAAATATACTGTGTTTGGTAGAATCTTATGGACCACAGAGTGGTAGGCAACCAATGTCTCCACCCCGGCTCACCGGCGCCCTGCGCTCTTTCTCTACTGTCAGCAAGCAGGAAGACTTCACTGAAGAAGTATATGATCTGAAGGTAAGGCTAACTCAAAGCAAGTTACATTATAGACCATATCTGACTAACCTTTGTGAATGGACACTATGGCAATTTAACAATATCGCAATGTTATTTTATCCCTAGTCTGGCTGTGCCAGCACCAAAACTCCAGTATTTTTCCTTCAAAGCTTATCTATCTTCTTTTTAAATATGGAGCCAATTTGTTTTCATCACTTATGCCCATGATCAAAACTCGTTTTCTCATTGCTCTCTCTTGAACCTCTGCAGAAGACATTGGGTGAGAAATAGGTTTGTAACATTGAATCGCGATAAAATCACAGTATCGATTCACAATACATATCATATTGGCACCGTAGTATTGTGATATCGCATCTTGAGGTCCCTAGAAATTCACCGCCCTGCTTTATTATAAGAGGGAGGTGGAGCTGATTACGTATGTGAATTAAGCTAATTGTGGAGGATGCTTTGGACTGTTGTGAACACAGGCTACTTGTAGTGTTTTTTTCACTCACTTCCCTCCTTGATATTGCTTTCTCCAGCTTTCTCCCATTTACCATGCTACCTCTCTTTTCCTGTTATCTTCTTTAATCCGCTCTCTCTCGCCCATTTCACAATATATTCTAATCTTTGCCTCTGCCTCTATTCCCCTATTTTCTCCTCTCTCATTCTGATCGGGGGCTTGTTAAGTTGTTGGTGTGTATTGAGATACTCTGCTTAGGAGGAAATTGGGCCTGGTCCTCAGACCACCACCTCTTGCCCTGTTCTCCCATTGCTAAATCCTCCACAGTGTGAGAACTGCTGCTTGAGGGAAAAGAGGGACTAATGAGGGTCGCTGGGAGATTATCAGTTAAAATTCTTTAGTTCTATAGGACATGGAAGTGCTGATTGTAATAAAGGCATGGTGTTAATACTGCTGCCGGACCTCCTTGCACTGAACCCCCTGACCTGATGAGCACTAATACCCAATGCTAAAGGAAAGGCTTATTTCAAAGTCGCTCGCTATGCAAGGAACTTAGCATATGCTGCTGCGCTATGTCTTTGAGTTATGAAAAGGACTTAGAATTACCCTCTGCTGTGTGTTTGTGTGTGATATAGAGGGATATGCAGAGAGAGGTCACTGTGCATCCAATATCAGACTATGTCATGATAAATCTGTAACTTTATCCCCTTGCTGTCTGTTTGTCTTATGTTAGACCAAGCGTCTGAAGAGGCAGGAGCTGTTCTCCAGAGAGGGCCTGACATGGCAGAAGATAGTCCAGTTCTTCACTCAGCACCTGGAGAAGGCAGAGCAGCAGGCTGCAGCACAGGAGCTGAAGAGCATCCTACAGGCTGCCAAGCAGATAGGTAATCAACTCGCTTGAATGGCAGGGATGCACTTTCAGTCATAGAGCACAATTTTAATGTTATGTTATCTGCGAGGGTGAATAGACCGTGTTTTCCCTAGGACTATTCCAAGCAGTGGCAAAGACATTTGTTTTGTAGACACCATCTGAAATGAAATGTTTCCTTTTAAAGAATTATAACCTTTAAATGGGCTGACTCATGGGGTTGTCCATTCCATGGGGCGCCAGCACTAAATTAATATAGGTTAAACACTGATAGGTGATAGGTAATCAACTCATTGGCTTGGATGATATACACTAAGCCAGGGGTGTCAAACAAATTTTGCCTCGAGGGCTGCATTTGGTCTTCACCGAGGTCCGAAGGGCCGCACTTAAATGTATTATATTTCCTCGCCGTCAAAATGTGCAATTGTCCTCTATAGTTTTTAGCCTCAAGACAAAGCACTGAGCCTCCCCTCCACTGTTGGGATTCAACCTCCTATGGAGAGCTTGCTCCACCAAAAGGAACTGCAGGGACCGCCCCACAACGACATTCAGATTTCCTGATATGACTTATAATTAGATTAGATGCAAATCCCCCACAACTCCTCCAGAAGTCGTACAGTGGTGCAACACACGGACAACTCCTACTGCTCTTATTACTATTCTGATACTGCCTGATGGGGGGGGGATCTCTCTCTCTCACACACACACACACCCCTCTGTCCCCCTAACCCCCGGGCAGAGCACCTCTGTAGTGTACAGGAAGAGACTGAGGCCCTGCAGGACACATGAGAAGGCATCTTTGAGGCTCCCTAAATTTGTCTCTCCTCGATTTCTCACGTCCTCTCTCCTCGATTCCTCACGTCCCCTCTCCTCACCTTCTCAAAACGCATTAGAGGAATGTGTTTTTAAAATTGATTTATTTATTATTATTTTTTGTGTGTGAATCTTACCCCCTTTACCCCCCAATTTTGTAGTATCCAATTGTTAGTAGTTACTATCTTGTCTCATCGCTACAACTCCCGTACGGGCTCGGGAGAGACGAAGGTCGAAAGCCATGCATCCTCCGAAACACAACCCAACCAAGCCGCACTGCTTCTTAACACCGCGCGCATCCAACCCGGAAGCCAGCCACACCAATGTGTCGGAGGAAACACCGTGCACCTGGCGACCTGGTTAGCGTGCACTGATGAGACAAGGATTTTCCTACCGGCCAAACCCTTCCTAACCCAGACGACGCTAGGCCAATTGTGCTTCGCCCCATGGACCTCCCGGCTGCGACAGAGCCAGGGCTCGGACCCAGGGTCTCTGGTGGCACCTCGATGCAGTGCCCTAGACCACTGCGCCACTCAGGAGGCCCCAGAGGAACGTGTTTTGAGAAGGTGATGAGGAGAGAGGACACAAGGAATCGAGGGAAGACAAATTAAGAACAAGCCTGGGGTTTTAACAGCAGCTACATGTATGTGGGGGATCAAGAGCTCAGGATAGCTAGTAGAGGCTGACTGCCTGGGGGTGTCATACAAGAGCCTTTCAACAGAGAATCAGGCCAGGGCCAGTATCTCTGAAAGATGCATAATATAGTGTAGAGCTTGATGCAGGTTCCTTTGCTGAGGTGTTTTAGTGGAGAATGTCAGGATGTTGTCAGAAAATAAGTGTACAGTACATTCTAACAATAGAGACATGCAGTAGGTCACTGAAACCATGTTGTACAGTCATATGTACTTTGAAATGCTGTCTAAGAGCTCGCCAAGAGAAGCATTATGGCCTGCCTACCTCCTTGAAACAATGTGATAAAAGCGCATGTTTATGAGAAAAAAAGCCAATTTTGTTCAATTTATTTTCTTTCTGTTTGCCACTACTCTATTTTTTGTCTTCATCATTGAAAGTCTAGAGAGCCTTCCGTGATAATACACACATGTTTGGGATATTTTTGAAAGGTTCTTGACCATGCAATTTTTGTCCTTTTAATGTGCCCTTAGCCTGTCTCTACCTAGAGCGTAGAGAATAAAGTAAAGCTCCATATCCCACTGAGAATGAAGATGAAAAACATCCATCGTGCCCTGACACACACAGTGGAGAGTGAGATGCTTTTAGGCCATTTTAATTGGCTTAAATCCTTTTCATCTGTATCTCTGCCTCTAAGTATGACCCTTTATCTTTCGCTCGCTCGCTCTCTTTCTCCCCTCTCTCTCCCTCTCTTCTCTTTTGGACAATTAGTCCCGATTCCCTCTAAATGAGCTACGGAGAGAGGACACGTGTCTTTTAGAAAGTGCTCTTTTCCGTCTTTCATTTCTCTGAGGAGCAGTGCTAGACAAGGCTAGACAAGGCTAGTGTTTTACTGCTTGGAACATACAGCAGTGCAGCAAGAAATGTCACATTGCTGTAGCCACTAGCCGGCTAGGTATCACTAATGGTAATAGTAATGGTAGTGGGTTTTCTGATAATCACAATGATCATCATCCGTGTCAGCATATTTGTGATGCTGATGGCAGCCCATATTGCCTCGGTTGAAGAGTGGGACTGAAGAAACTGGCCGAATAATAAATGATGGTATCTAGCTAATTAAATATCTTCTCGTTTCCCCATGTCTCTGGCAGTGGGGATAGAGCATGGCCAGGACACCATTGAGAGTGCTGCTGTCTTCCTGTTTGAGACGTTCCACAACAAGGACCATGTGGGTCACGAGGAGACGAGGGCCATCAAGCAGATGTTTGGGCCCTTCCCCTCCTCGGCAGCTGACGCCTCCTGTGCTGCTGTGTCCCGGGCTGTGGCCCCTCTGGGAGAGTCCCAGGTGGGACAACTGTAATACTGACTATATATAGGTCTACTTCAAATAAAATATTACAACAGTTACTTTTTGGTTTATACATTTTCTTCCTAGTATTTTATTATTCTACCATCATCATTTCCTTATTTATTTATTCATGTTTTACAGGTGGAGGAGTTTGTTCGTTCCCAGAGCTCCTGTCGCGCCCCTCAGCGCGGCTCGGCCTTTGGACGCAACATCACCTTCTCCTATGACTGTTACACCCTGGACCCCCAGGAGGCCCTGCCCTGGGTGGGGGGCCCTGAGGACGAGACCCCTGGAGGAGGCCTGGACTTCCACAGCTTCCTCAACAACCACCAAGGTCGCAGGGGTAATGGGGGAGAGGCGGATGGAGGCAGGCTAAGCCTGGGAGTGGCTCAGAGCTCTGGGGATGGGACCATCCTGAGAGGGGAGGTGGAGAAGTACCTGAACGGAGGCAACATGATCTCCTCCAGCCCTGAGGAACTGTGCACCTCCCTGTTTGAGATGCTGGCCTCCACCAAGAGTGATGACGAGCTGCAGAATGAGGTGAGCAGCACCCTCTCACACCACCTTTACACACCACCTTTACCCTTTTCACACTATTGTGCCGACCCAAACCAAGTTATTCCTTGAACTTAGCCAGCTGGCCTCTGGGGGTTTAAACCCCAGGTCAGACCACATCCACTTTGGACCTCGTCTCCATGGCAGGTCAACCTTGGCCTTTAGCTCAGGGTGTGTGAGGTTGACGTGGTGCGTGTCTCATGCTAAAGATGACGTTTGGAGAGCTCTGGAGAGCTGACCTTAACATTGTAGGAGAGGAGGAAGATCTTACTGCTTCTCCAGGCAGGCCCCATCACCTAGAAAGGCTGCAGTATGCCTGACATGCACACCAGGATAAAGACTGCGGTAGGCCTGACATGTACACCAGGATAAAGACTGCGGTAGGCCTGACATGCACACCAGGATAAAGGCTGCAGTATGCCTGACATGCACACCAGGATAAAGGCTGCGGTAGGCCTGACATGTACACCAGGATAAAGACTGCGGTAGGCCTGACATGCACACCAGGATAAAGGCTGCGTTAGGCCTGACATGCACACCAGGATAAAGGCTGCGGTAGGCCTGGCATGCACACCAGGATAAAGGCTGCGGTAGGCCTGACATGCACACCAGGATAAAGGCTGCGGTAGGCCTGGCATGCACACCAGGATAAAGGCTGCGGTAGGCCTGGCATGCACACCAGGATAAAGGCTGCGGTAGGCCTGGCATGCACACCAGGATAAAGGCTGCGGTAGGCCTGGCATGCACACCAGGATAAAGGCTGCGGTATGCCTGGCATACACACCAGGATAAAGGCTGCGGTATGCCTGGCGTGCACACCAGGATAAGGGCTGCGGTATGCCTGGCGTGCACACCAGGATAAGGGCTGCGGTATGCCTGGCGTGCACACCAGGATAAGGGCTGCGGTATGCCTGGCATGCACACCAGGATAAAAACTGCGGTAGGCCTGGCATGCACACCAGGATAAAGGCTGTGGTAGTAGGCCTGACATGCACACCAGGATAAAGGCTGTGGTAGTAGGCCTGACATGCACACCAGGATAAAGGCTGCGGTAGTAGGCCTGACATTGCACACCAGGATAAAGGCTGCGGTAGTAGGCCTGACATGCACACCAGGATAAAGGCTGCGGTATGCCTGACATGCACACTAGGATAAAGGCAGCGGTATTGTATGCCACACAATAAGTGAAAGTGTTCAGGTTCAATGTTTAATGTCTGAGATTCTCTCAGGTTTTTAGAGGGTGGAAAGACCTTGGGGTTTAGTGTATGTGGAAAGGATTTGCGCAGTTACCAATGAATCAAAACTAGCTACAAGAACTGGGCTACAAGTACTGGGCAACAACAGGCAATTAAGGCAGCACTTAGTCTGTGCTGAACCATGGTGTTATTGGGACATGTTGTTCACTTCTTCCACAAGAAAATAACACACTTACAGAGCGAGAGCGAGGGGGAGGGAGAGATGCCAGGTTGTGACAGAGGAGAGGAGAGGATGAATTGATGAGGCTCTGGGCAGAGCTCCCATTTCTTATACAGGTCCTTAATTTAGAGTCGTTCTCACTCTCTCCCTCGCGCCCCTGCAGCCCACAAAAACACAAGGTCGCCACACACCTTAATTCATATAATTTATTAGTGGCTCTCTGTTCTGCTTGTTCTCCTCTACCCCGCTATCCAGCATCTAGTCTAAACGAGGTGTGTGTCTGCATGCGTGTGTGTTAGCAGTTAAAGATCAGGGTTAGAGTGCCCTCTGTAGGCCACCGCACGCTCCTGCAGGCCACCGCACGCTCCTGCAGGCCACCGCACGCTCCTGCAGGCCACCGCACGCTCCTGCAGGCCACCGCACGCTCCTGCAGGCCACCGCACGCTCCTGCAGGCCACCGCACGCTCCTGCCCGTAGGCCACCGCACGCTCCTTCCCGTAGGCCACCGCACTCTCCTTCCCGTAGGCCACCGCACTCTCCTTCCCGTAGGCCACCGCACTCTCCTTCCCGTAGGCCACCGCACTCTCCTTCCCGTAGGCCACCGCACTCTCCTTCCCGTAGGCCACCGCACTCTCCTTCCCGTAGGCCACCGCACTCTCGCCACCGCACTCTCCTTCCGGTAGGCCACCGCACTCTCCTTCCCGTAGGCCACCGCACGCTCCTTCCCGTAGGCCACCGCACTCTCCTTCCCGTAGGCCACCGCACGCTCCTTCCCGTAGGCCACCGCACTCTCCTTCCCGTAGGCCACCGCACTCTCCTTCCCGTAGGCCACCGCACTCTCCTTCCCGTAGGCCACCGCACTCTCCTTCCCGTAGGCCACCGCACTCTCCTTCCCGTAGGCCACCGCACTCTCCTTCCCGTAGGCCACCGCACTCTCCTTCCCGTAGCCCACATGCTGAGACCTCTGACAATGAGATTTTATCCATAACTTTCACTCCTGAATTAGATGAACAGTGTCTCATTCTGTCCTCTTGAGTCCTTCTCCCTCCCTTTCTCTTTCCTTCTCTACACAGCAGACAGTGTAGGTTTTACTAATACCTGAGTCTACATTCTCTTCTAATGTTCTTCACGTAGCTGACATTTGGAAGCCAACTCTCCTACTGACATCTTTAGATGTGGAGTGCCCTTTGTGTGTGTGCACTCCACGCACCTCTCTGCGAGTGACTCCAAATTCAACAGCAATGTTTAAAGGGTCTGTACCATTACATGTGACAGAGGATAAACCCCCGCTTTTTATTTTATTTTATTACCTCTCATTTGTACCCCTGGAATGATGACATTTGCTGCAATAGCAGTGGCTTGAGAAAGAGAGCTTGGTTTTAAAGGTATGTTTTTGGTGGTTGTGAAAAGAGCTGTAGCTCCATTAAAGCACCAGGATATAGACTTGATGAGTAATTATATTCATAGTTTTGACTGCGCTAAGACATACTGTATGCGGGTGTGCTGCTTGCATGGCAGTCTCATGCAACATTTGTATTATAACCAGTGCTCTATGTGGACACTGTTAGTTGCCTATGTGTTTTCTAGAACAATCTATGGTTTACAGTTCACCTAATATATCAGCCTCATCCAGACTTAAAGGTAAAAAGAAAAAACCCTTCAGGGTGGTTAGGTCTGTGAGCTCCTTCCTTCTGAGGGGAAAACTGTCTCTCACTCCCAGTGGACTCCTCTGTCCTCCTCACCTTTCCTTCTAGGCTGAGAGGATCCAATGAACTTCAAGGACAGAATTCATGAGTGCCCATAAAAAAAAATATTTTCTCCGGGCAGCAGGTGAAAAACAGAACAACAATAACAACACAGTCCCGGGGTCATTCCACCTCAAAAAGCACAAGGATTTCAACACCCACCACCTCAGATTGTTCTGAAATCATTTCTGTAGTAAGAAACAGAAGTTTACAGATAATTCTGTGACATCCAATTGGTAGTTAGTCTTGTCCCTTCGCTGAAACTCCCGTACGGACTCGGGAAAGGCGAAGGTTGAGAGCCAATCCTCCTCCGAAACACGACCCTGCCAAGTCAAACTGCTTCTTGACACAATGCTCGCTTAACCCAGAAGCCAGCCACACCAATGTGTCGGAGGAAACACCGTACAGCTGACGACAGCAGTCAGTGTGCATGCACCCTGCCCGCCACAAGGAGTCACTAGAGCGCGATGGAGACCCTGCACCATTATTTTGTTCAAATATAATTTGATCTCTGAGAAATTAAGCAAATTGATTGCACCCAAATTCATTAAATATGGTACATAACATCCGATTTGGACCTAAAAAAATTCTGGCAATGAGTAAGACATGAGGATTCCAAAGCATTTGTCAAATCTTATGTTTCTAACTACAGAAATGATTTCGGAACAATCTGAGATTGTGGATGTCATTGCTTTCTGAAACGACATGGAACGACCCTCCAGTCACTGAGAGGGAAAGGACTTTGGAGACAGAATAAAAACCAAGACCCAGCTCACAGAAACAAAGACTACCCTTCACAAAGGAGGGCGGCTGACCTGTACGTCTGGTGTTTGGCTCCCCTACCGCGGTGGCTAACCAAGTCCCCAGAGGATGTGGAAAAGCAAAAGAGCAAAGTCTCTCTTTCCATCCAACCATCCATTTATCCATCTGCAAACTGAGACGCATGAATTGAATGATCAGTTTTGTATTATATTTTATTATTTCTAAAAAAAAAATATGCAGGATTAAACATTCTGAATATATTCAAGACTGCTCATATCTTCTAATGTCAGGTACTATGTGGGTTTTGATGTTGTCTCGTTGAGTACGGTTACATGCACATAAACGATTTCCCTAATAATCATGTTTATATGGACACATCTGAAGTCAGTCTTCCTGATGGGACTTAAATAAATACAGAACATCGGCAATAAAAATAAACGTTCTACCACAACGATCATGTTATTTTTGTGAAGCCAAATTGAGTTAGGACATAAAGTTTGTATGTGAAAATGAATTCTAAGATGCATACTTTCTGTTTTTCCAAACTCACTTCACTCGTGTATAAGAGGGAGGCTTGTGCTACCGGTGCTGGTAAATGTGCAGATCAATTACATCGCTGGAACATGGATTAAACTGTTTACATGTCCTAATAATTCCAGATTGCTTAGAAAACTATGTGTTTTATTCGGTGGATGCTTACTTTGATATAGACTTTACGTTGATTTAAGATAAGCAGAGTAAAGTGTTTACATGACTTGCATAATCTGCATCCTGCCATAATCAGTTTAATATATTACACTGGGTTCACTAAACAATAGGAACACCTTCCTAATATTGAGTTGCACCCCCTTTTGCCCTCAGAACAGCCTCAATTCATCAGGGCATGGACTCTACAAGGTGTCGAAAGCATTCCACAGGGATGTTGACTCCAATGCTTCCCACAGTTGTCAAGTTGGCTGGATGTCCTTTGGGTGGTGGACCTTACTTGATACACACAGGAAACGGTTGAGCGTGAAAAACCCAGCAGCATTGCAGTTCTTGACATACTCAAACTGGTGCGCCTAGCATCTACTACCATACCCCGTTCAAAGGCACTTAAACCTTTAGGCCCTCCATTGTAAATAACATTGTAAATAAGAATTTGTTCTTAACTGACTTGCCTAGTTAAATAAAGATTGTTTAAAAAAATACATTATTTTTTTCTTATGTTTTGTACACTGTGTATTAGTGTAAACATACTCCTTGTGTCTGTTGCACACAGCATTTTCACCCCCTATGGTTAATACTGTATGTTTCTCTCCTGTGCTAGCCAGCTCCTAGCTCAGTGATCGCTTCCCTCCCAGTCAGGTTTACTGTTGTTTTGCTGTCCCCAGCCAGCTAAGTGCCAGGTGGCTGTGTTTGGGGGGCTAAGCGGCACAGCATTATTCTGTCTCAGGCCCAGACTTACTTTGGGCATGGTAATCACCAGGTGTTCATTCTTGGCACTGCAAGCATGTGTTTGGAGGGGAGAGTGGAGCTTGAACCATAGGATGTGTTTGTTTACTGCTTTAGTGTTTTTGGCTTAAGCACACCATGTCTCCCACTCTCTCTCTCTCTCTCTCTCTCTCTCTCTCTCATATCTCTCTTCGTCTCTCTCTCTCTCTCTCTCTCTCTCATATCTCTCTTCGTCTCCCCCTCTCTCTCTCTCTCTCTCATATCTCTCTTCGTCTCCCCCTCTCTCTCTCTCTCTCTCATATCTCTCTTCGTCTCCCCCTCTCTCTCTCTCTCTCTCATATCTCTCTTCGTCTCCCCCTCTCTCTCTCTCTCTCTCATATCTCTCTTCGTCTCCCCCTCTCTCTCTCTCTCTCTCATATCTCTCTTCGTCTCCCCCTCTCTCTCTCTCTCTCTCTCTCTCTCTCATATCTCTCTTCGTCTCCCCCTCTCTCTCTCGCTCTCTCTCTCTCATATCTCTCTTTGAATCTCTCTCTCGCTCTCATCCAGCTGTTTGAGCTGCTGGGCCCAGAGGGATTTGAGATGATCTCTGTTCTCCTCCAGAGAAGGTCTTCCATCGTGGACTCTCTCCTTTCCATCCCTGCAGACAGGATCAACTACCCACCAGGTGAGTCAGACCCCACCCCCTGCACCAGAGGCATCCAGGTCATCTCCATAGAAACCAGAGATCCACACTCTCGGAGAGCAGTGGGGTAGAGTATCGTTGATGAATTAAACTGTAGATAATTGGTTTGAAATTCAGTCTACCTACCTAGACAAATCTTGACATTCATCATTGAAATATATTTTTTTTAATAAATATTTTGGCTGTCACTACCCCGGATTTGGAGGACCACTTTTAATATTAGGCGGTTTTTTATTTAAATGTTTTCTACTTATTTACCCCCAACCTTCATCATTGTCAGGGTCTTCTCAAGGGAAGGAGAGGGTTATGTATGATAGGGTCACTAAGGTCGACTCTTGGCTATGCATTTCTCAGCAGGTTCATGACCTTTAACAACTGGTCCATGTTTGGATGTTAATCCCTACAACACAAACAGCACAGTTCAGCTCCAACAACCCTTAAAGATCTATATGAGGGTTTGATGTACAAATCAATATTAGACTCTGTAAATCTTTGATGGTGTCCAGTACTCTAGTACAGAGAGGTACAGTATGAAATGCAGTGTCCCTGTCTCTTTGTCATGGGTGAAGGTTGGTAAAGCTGTAGCCTACTAAGGAATACAATTACAAATACTTCCCTACCGCTATTCAAGATGGAAAATGTGTTAATGTTATGTACATTTCACGTAACTGTGAAAAGGCTATTCACCATCCTCTCTACCCAAACGTTAAACTTTCCACCTTATTTTCTGTTCTATATCCCCCCCCCCCCCCCTCACTCACTCCCTCCCTCATCGTTCTCTCATTTCTTTGTTCCCATCACCTACCCCTCAGGTCTGTTTTGGAGCTGGGTATTGCTCTCATTTTCTGCATGATTGTCAAACGGCTCAATACACTGAAAAGCTATTACCTAAAGATAGCCTATTAAGCTTAGCTCAGTCCTTCATTATTTCTCTAGGTTTTTGGGGAGGAGGTTGGGGGAGGAGGGTCGGGGGTTGGGGGAGGTAATGCACCATGATCCATTTAAGTCCAAGATAGTCATCTCCAGCACTAGACCAGTCACTCTCTTTTTGCCCCTCTTGCCTTCCACTACTTCTCACAAATCAGAGAAAATGTAGCAAAGTAGGATTTCACTCTATAGACAAATACCTGGCTCATGTCTTGTATAGTATTACTGTCCCCACAATGAAATCTGGAAGGGGACTGTAGCTCTGTGTCCGTCCTTTAGTACATTCATCACATGCAATATCTCAGACAGCACTGGCCCGATTTGGTGAAACTTTGGTAAATCTTTGGTGATCTTGCCATAGAGATCCGGCATGTACACAATTACACTGATTGGCCCAAGGGGGGTACTGTAGTAATATACTGAAATTCCAAACTTTGAACAAGTATATCCTGTCCCGTTTGAGCTACTGTCATGGAGTGAGGTGTTGTTATATGCATCCCCTCATGAGCAACACATTTCTATAAGCTCTGCCTGTTAGTTTTTCTGCTAATTAGACATTTTGTCCCACACCAAGCCAACATTCGAACAAGCATAGCTCCTGCCCTGTTTGAGCTACAGTCATGGAGTTTTGGACATCTTCTCATGAGAAACAAGTTTCCCATAATTACCTATATCATTTTGGTACTTACAAATGGAATGTCTTTCCACACAACATATGTTGGAATAATTGACACAGGGAGGAGCGCCACATCATTCATGGGGGACATCATGTTCACTGTAGACTTGTTATTATACTGAGGGGTGACATTATCCCGTAGCCTGGTCCTAGATCTGTTTCTACTGTCTTGCCAACTCCTATGATCAGTGTCCAGCACAAATGGTTCTGGGACCAGGCTAGTACCAGAGAATACACTGACTTGGTTGATGCTGAAGCGTTCTCCCCTGTACTAGGATATGTGCCCTGCTGTAACTTAGCTATGCTGATCTGCTCCTTCCTCTGTACATGCAGTAGCCTATGTAGTTCAGTGAAGTATCCTCTCTACATTATTCAGTCTTCTCTATTGCTCTCCCCCTGTTGCTTGGAGCTGAGCTGACTGGCTCATATTAAGGCTGTTGTAGTTCACTGTTTCCCAGGCTTTACCTACAGAGTACACTGACTGTTTTATATTGAAGTTACTTCCTCCATGGCCTGTAGCTGAATTCAGTCAGTGATTTCAGTCTGTATTTCCCCACAGCATGGAACTGATTCTACTGGATGTTACTGAAGCTGTTCCCTGTGTAGCACAGTGAGCCCAGTGCCTGACTGTTATTTTTCATACACTGAACCCCATGCTGAGCTAGCAGTATGACTCCTCGTCTCTCCTGCTTTCTCTCTCCTCTTTTTGGAGATGTTTTCTTCGCTTGGAGGCTAATAGTTTTTTTTTTAACCCTTGAAATGTGAACAAAGCTGTGAGTAGCTGAAGATGTGTGTGGGAGGATAAGGATGGACTATTTGTCGTCGGTTCCAAATCGTAGGCAGGCATCAAAGAAATTGAAAAAATATGTAAATAAAGCTGGAATTTGAGTTTTTCCGAACATTTCTATATATTTGTACAGCCTAAGGGATTTATGTTATCTATTTGAGTCATTCATTTCCCACATCCTACATTTACAGCGGTGGTTGTGATACTGTAAATGAACCACCTAATTTAGAGGGCCCAGTTCAATCAGAAATGAGATTGACCTGCGTGTGAGAGAGAATACTGTGAAATTGTAAATGTGTTAATAGACCAATGAGTTCCAAAGCTCTCTGCCAATAACAGCTTGTTTTCAGGTTTACCCTCTCCACTCAGACAACTCCCAGACAGTCCTAGCAAAATTCTAGCATGAGAAATTGCTCTTTGCTAAGAAGCTATTTTTGTTTATTTTTTTCCCCTCCACCATTTCCATTGAAAACAATCACAGTAAGGTACTTAATAATAGTTACCCAGAAATAATTTGATATTGAGCCAAAAAACAGTCTGTATTGGACCTGTAGCCCTTTCCACTCGTACCCTAAAATTGGAATGCAGTGGCTGTACAGTAACATGCTATACATGACGTCAGAGCTCTGTGTCTCTGCTTCACATTATTTAAAAGAATCACGGTTTTCGGTTTCTATTATAAAAATGAAATAATAAATGCACTATGCGTTATGTGGGTTGAATGCTGTATCAACAGAGAAGTCCCATGATGGTGGTGACTGCCCATTTAGTGCTTATCACTTTATTAAGCATCATTTATTCACATTACATTAGTTTAATTAAATATTTCACTTGTTGTGTATATTACATTTGTTTTATTCGATGACTTTATGGTTTCATTCCAAGTCATCTCATCTCTATAGAGCTGCTGCCTATGTTGTGTCTTAGTGGTTCTTCAAAGTAATTAAGGCATTCTTTAATGGCCGCTGAATCTATGTCACTTAGATCATGTGTTTTCAGGTAGATACCTCGTGCATTTAGCATGTGTAAAAGAATACACAGACCGGACATGTAAGCGTACAATGGATTATGGTCATTGTAGTTAATTACCAAGTTTTCTGCTGTAAACAATGTTGAATATTGGCTCCCTACTACATCGCAGTTAGGGTTTGATCAGACTGATCTCTAGAAAAACTGCGCATTGAGCTAGCTCACAGAAAAAACCCAAACCAAATGGACTTAAAATAATTTTACACCATTTTGGACCATCGCGCTACAAGAAGTTGCCCCCATCCCTTCCAGTAAGTGGGCAACTTTTGCACTTTTGTTGTCCGAGTGAGCGATATGCTGTACATTAGACTCGATGTATTTTGAAAGATGATACACTGAGAATTATAATAAATACAGCTTTGATGTATAGGGTTAGTCTTACTGGGGTCCTACACATAACAAAAAATACTTTACACACAAGACGAACATGTAGTGTGTGTGTCTCATGTGACATGTGACCATATGACTGGACAATAATCAAGATAAGATAAAACTAGAGCCTGCAGGACTTGACCATATGACTGGATAATAATCAAGATAAGATAAAACTAGAGCCTGCAGGACTTGACCATATGACTGGATAATAATCAAGATAAGATAAAACTAGAGCCTGCAGGACTTGACCATATGACTGGACAATAATCAAGATGAGATAAAACTAGAGCCTGCAGGACTTGACCATATGACTGGATAATAATCAAGATAAGATAAAACTAGAGCCTGCAGGACTTGACCATATGACTGGATAATAATCAAGATAAGATAAAACTAGAGCCTGCAGGACTTGCTTTGTGGAGTGTGGTGTCAACAAAGCAGAGCATTTCTTTATTACGGATGTCATACAAGCAAGCCACATTTCCATATTATTCTATATTATACAACTCATGTAAACTTATGATCGCTATGTTGGATGTAGTTATAAGATGACATGGCATCATACCCTTGGTTGTTCTGAACAGAATGAGTCTCACAATCTTTGGCTATTGTGAAAATGTGTTGGGGCACACCCACCTGGATGCACTTTAATTACTTATTTTTATGTGCACCAAAATGATTTGTTTTCCCTGAATTGCATTGTGAAAGCCTTAACTGTAAGATAATATTTAAGAACTTAGCTCGTCATGTTGGCAATAGAACAAGCTTTCACATGATGCCTTGTTTCATATGCTCTTCATATTTCTTCTGCAAGAAACATTTCAACGTAGCCCTATTCGTATAGGCCAATTCTCACGTGTTTAAAGGGTTGGACTTAGTAACTCAAGAGTAAATCGTTATCAGTTTGTGTGCAATTCATTAGTATGTGTATTTAATCAATCAATCTGTGTGTAATTAAGCAGTATAAATCATTAATTAGCTGTGGTTGGTTCTATGGTACCTGAGGCCTAGGTGTGGTATCAAGTGCCAGGTCGTTTTGACCAGGGAATGAAGCTAAGGTATACTGGGCAGGTAGACACACCACAATCGTCTCTTACCTGATTGGACTGGATAGGTAGCCTAGATAATCACTAGTCTGTGCACAGTGGTACAAAACTGATTGCAATGTCGTCGTTAATGATGACGTAATCCCGGTTGTGATGATGTCATTTCAACCAGTTTTTTCTTTATTTATTTCACTTTTATTTAACCAGGTAGGCCAGTTGAGAACAAGTTCTCATTTACAACTGCGACCTGGCCAAAAACAAAGCATAGCAGTGCGACAGAAACTACAACTGGTTCCACCATATTAGGCTGTATCTGTTTTCTTTACGTTACCGTTTTGGAACGGCAGGTGTTAGTGGGCTAGGGCAAGAGCTATGTGTTTTTCACATCAAGCTCACTTGTGTTCCATGATACTTTCTCTGGACCGTACTGCATCCTAAAGTCTTCACTTCTCTAGGTCACTTCCAGTCCCTGGAAAAAGGAGCTGAGTGTGGTGAACTAAAAGTTCATTTTTAATAGTGAATCACTTTGATATATTAATTTCCTTTTACACTGTTCGGGCGGTGGTTGGTGGTAAACCTTTAGAGCGTATAAGGGCTCATTGGCCTACTTTAGCTTACTTGCCTCTTCCGCTCTTTGTCATGTATTGACCACAGAGAAGAGAGACGGAGGATGTTTTCTGGGTTTTTCTTTCCTTTCTTTTTTTCCCATCATCCATCCACAATTCACGTTACACGCATGGAGAAGAAGTGGTGATGGGCTTCTTCTCTTTTCACTTGTCAAAGTTCACCTGCCTGCCAGACGGCTTTTGAGATTAACGTTGCCTTGACGACAGAGTGGAGAGGTCAGGAGGAGCTAAAAGAGGCTGATTAAATTTCCCACTTTCTGCATTCCATCAAAGAAGTGGGATTTGGTGGGAGGGTCTGTCAACTGCTGATTAGCTTTCAAATTGCAAACTCCTTAATCGTCATGTTGGTAAATACATGTACTCTGCCTGATGGCTGTTTTTACAGATCTCTAAATGAGAATTGAAATCTGTGCAGCATACTCCAACTCAAGTGATTCAGCTAGCTGGTACTACTGATGAAGGCAGTAGATGGTGAGACGTTTATCTTCTGTGATTTGCTTCCCAGGAATGTTCATAGATATGCATAGTGTTCTATATATAGAATTATTATGACACAGAATAGACTCTTCATCTCTTCTCTAAGCTCTCCCTGAGCTTATGGCCTTTAAATCATGTTTGAGTAATGAAGCACACACACGCCGTCTCTTGAGTAAAATAAAAAACGGAGGGAATTTGAGCTGTTCAGGGTGAACTTAATCATTGCTGACATGGTCACAAACTAGTTAGTATCTCTGTAGACAAACGGTCAGGCAGCGAATCACGCACTGCACCGTCAGCCAGCCCTCTCCGTACTATGGAACTGTTTGTGGAACATGTTCTACATATTCAAATGAGACGTGGCTTGCAAGAGTTTCGCTTTCTCATTCAGACACACACTCGCGTGGTAGGCACACAGACACACACTCGCGTGGTAGGCACACAGACACACACTCGCGTGGTAGGCACACAGACACACACTCGCGTGGTAGGCACACAGACACACACTCGCGTGGTAGGCACACAGACACACACTCGCGTGGTAGGCACACAGACACACACTCGCGTGGTAGGCACACAGACACACACTCGCGTGGTAGGCACACAGACACACACTCGCGTGGTAGGCACACAGACACACACTCGCGTGGTAGGCACACAGACACACACTCGCGTGGTAGGCACACAGACACACACTCGCGTGGTAGGCACACAGACACACACTCGCGTGGTAGGCACACAGACACACACTCGCGTGGTAGGCACACAGACACACACTCGCGTGGTAGGCACACAGACACACACTCGCGTGGTAGGCACACAGACACATTCATGCATGCATTAGGCGTGTGCACACATGCACACAGGCCCTTACCACGCACGTGCGCACACACACCACTGAGTGTGCTCGTTGGTTTACTTCCTCATTGGTTTACTTCCTCGTTGGTTTTCTCCCTCGTTGGTTTACTCCCCTGCTCTATCGACATGCTAGAGCATGTTTTTGCTAATTGCTCAGTATCTGTTTACATTTGTTTAGAAAGTGGTAACCACAAGGGGGAAGAAGCTCAATTTGAATGCAGCAAATTCCCCAATCATATATTGCAAACTCAATAGATGTGGAACGCAGCAGCACAGAGCTCACACAGATCAAGAGAGTGAGCGGGTGAGCGAGCCACATGAAAGGGAAGAGGGAGAGAAAGGAGGGGTGTAGATGTACAACCACAGTGTCAGCGGGGGCTAAGAGAGGGGTGCTGGGGTGTACAGTCGTGACCGTGTCCCAAATGTAAGAGGAAAGAAAGGAGAAGAGCTGCTGCCTTTGAGATGGAAATGGATGTGAAGGTGGAGAGGGCGTCAGAGGGCTGGATGAAAAATTCAAAAGGGCCTTTTTGAGTTTTGATGGGCTGGGAGAAAGTGAGAGAGAGAGAGGGAGGATGGACCGGCACTGACAGGGAGTTAGTTTTTCATCTAAATGATTTTTACTCTCATTCCAGTGTTACAGGGAGGGGAGGATGATCAAATCTGGTCCTTCTACTTGACAGACAAGGCCTACTTCACACACTAGCTCAGACTGAAAGGTTAATTTGTTAAGACCTATACAATCTTGTTGGGATTTCACATATTTACTTCACTAATTAAACCATATTCAGTGGTTCCTCATGCTGTGTTACTGTAAAGGACTTTGTGACAAATGTTACTGTAAACATGGCTACATAAATACGTAAGATTTATTGATTGATAAATTGATGGATAAATTAATTAATATCCATTCTTGTTTTTCTACTCTCACCATTTTTATTCTCCAAATGGCTTGTCTAAATGTGGGACTTGAGTACACAGTGCAGTGGTCCAGTCCTCATTTCCTCTCTGTTCCATCTAATTCGGACATGTTAACCCCAGCTCCCAGTGGATCAGTTGACTGCATTTCATTAGGGATTAGGAAGGGGCCTGTTTCCTGAAACCAGGAGGGGGGAGTGATGATAGTGTCACTGTGTCAGAACTACTGACCAGTCTCTGCTCATTCTGGGAGGACAGAAAGATGTGACAAACAGAAATGCATATGTGGCCACTGGGAGGCTGCACGCACCTATGAGATTGGATAATTTCACACTCTAACCAATCCTGTTAGCTGGATGTACTATAGATTGATGTAGGACAGTGGACTGACTGAGTAAGGGCTCAGATGGGTGTAGGACAGTGGACTGACAGAATAAGGGCTCAGATGGGTGTAGGACAGTGGACTGACTGAATAAGGGCTCAGATGGGTGGCGCACAGTGGACTGACAGAATAAGGGCTCAGATGGGTGTAGCACAGTGGACTGACAGAATAAGGGCTCAGATGGGTGTAGGACAGTGGACTGACAGAAATAAGGGCTCAGATGGGTGTAGGACAGTGGACTGACTGAATAAGGGCTCAGATGGGTGTAGGACAGTGGACTGACTGAATAAGGGCTCAGATGGGTGTAGGACAGGGGACTGACAGAAATAAGGGCTCAGATGGGTGTAGGACAGGGGACTGACTGAATAAGGGCTCAGATGGGTGTAGGACAGTGGACTGACAGAATAAGGGCTCAGATGGGTGTAGGACAGTGGACTGACAGAATAAGGGCTCAGATGGCTGTAGGACAGTGGACTGACAGAATAAGGGCTCAGATGGGTGTAGGACAGTGGACTGACAGAATAAGGGCTCAGATGGCTGTAGGACAGTGGACTGACAGAATAAGGGCTCAGATGGCTGTAGGACAGTGGACTGGGCAGGTGGTTAGACACCGGAGAGCATGATGTACAACACACTGACATGCTGCTGTCCAGCAGGGTTCAACATTACAGAACACACTATTGTGTAGAACAGATAGGATTATTTCAAGTACAATAGGGAAGGATGTTAGCTATGTTCATTAACATTTCTACCTCTAGCTTTGGGAATGTTTGACCTACCTGAATACATACCAGCAGTGGAGGCTGGTGGGAGGAGCTAATGAAGGACAGGCTCATTCTAATGGCTGAAATTGTATTAATGGAACAGTAAAAAACATATGGAAATCACTTGACTTCCATTTATTTCATTCCAGACATTATAATGAGTCCATTCTCCTATAGCTCCTCCCACCAGTCTCCTCTGCACAGCAGTGTCTAGGGCTGGTCTCCTCCTGCCAGGCAGAAGCCCTGCTGCTCTCCCATGGAGCAGAGGTTTCCCAGGCAGACCTCTTCTCATCCATCCACAGCTTGTTGGTTCACCAGCCAGGAGTGGTTTTTCAGGACACTTGAATCTTCACTGACCCCAGTCTCCATATCAGCCCTAGCTTACAGTAAGCCCTGTGTGTGACGTTATCTTTCCCAGCAGACAGTAAAGAAGGACGGGTTAGGGCAGGGATGGGCAACTCCATTCCTCTGGGCCTGATTGGTGTCACACTTTTTCTCCATCCCTACCAAACACAGCTGATTTAATCAAATTGCATTCTAAACTGAAGATCATGATTAGGTGATTATTGGAGTCAAGTGTGTTAGCTGGGGCAAAACTATGACACCAGTCAGGCCCTCGAGGAATGGAATTGCCCACCCCTGGGTTAGGGGGTGATTGGAGGCATGCCCTGTTGTAGAGCTGCTAATTAAACCTGCCTCTCTGCGCATAACTAACAAAGCAGCAGTAGTAATGAGGAAGAGTCTAATTAGCGGGTCAAGATCGGCAATAACACATCTGGCAACCGGAGCCAAGCGTCTCTAGCTGGGCGGGGAAGGTAAGACGTCTGTGGTTGACCTGCCCAGTCTAGTAGCCATGTGAACTCTACAGTTGTTTGTTTTCGTCTGTGTGTCCCACCGTGTGTCCAGTTTAGTAGTGATCCCTGAAGTTGCCGCAGGTGGGGCGGTACTGGTGGTCCCAGCTAGAACCAGCTGTCAGTTAAAACCTGACATGAATAGCCTCCAGTTGTCTGTGTGTGTGACTTTGTTTGTGTTTCTCTTTCTGTGCATGCAGGGGTGCAACTTTGGTTTGATAAGGGGGGAGTAACCTAGCGGGGGGTCTGGGTGTTCCTCCCTCAAACTTGTTTGAATGCCAGTTAGGATTTTCATATGCACATTTTCGTGGAACAGTTTAATTGAATTTATAATAGTCTTTGTATCTCAAAATCATTGACTGTGGTTAATCTGCATTATATCTCAATTAAAATTATACCAGTCTAAAAGTAGCTGTTTTATTGCTATGTAAAAATAGCCTACGAAAGCCAACACAAAAACATTGCAGCCTGCAGGTAGAAAATATCCGGATAAAAATAAATATCCTATAAATCACATTGGCTACGCATGGCCTGTCTGCAACAAACGCATCAGCTGGGTCGCCCTAAAACTTGTGCTAGAAAACCTTGAGACATTGTATAACATATTCTGGGGCCCCAGAGTTTCCTGTGCCAGTGAGCTCGGGACAGACACAGCTGTAGGCTATTTGTGCAAGGGAAAAGAAGTAATCGGGGGTTTTATGACGTTTCCACTGGATCAGAGCATTACATTTTTCCCTTTCATGCTGAGTGGTTATCGAAAGGGAGAGAATTGGAAATATTGTCCAAATGCTTTCAGTAATTTTTGTCATTCTCAATTGATTCTAAAAACAGACTTTGTTTACTTGCTGTTTGAGGTGAAGAAATATGTAGTCTACTACTGGTGATATACAGTACCAGTCAAAAGTTTGGACACATTTTTTTTTGTTGCTATTTTCTACATTGTAAAATAATAGTGAATACATCAAAACTGTGAACTAAAACATATGGGAAAGGGAATTATGTATTAACCAAAAAGTGTTAAATTGAGGAATTCCTAATTATTACATGAATTTCGACTTGAACTATTGCGAGTGTACTGTAGGCTAGCAATGAGTTTACCAGTCAAATTGCCAGTTTTAGAGATTCCAAGCATGTTCTATTCATTCTATTTTCTGTGTCTGCTGCTGCTGCTGCGTTGTGGGGGGCATTGCCTAGGCAACTGAATTTGCTTGTTTCAGCAAGGAGCAACAAAGCTTCATCACATTAAGAGTCCATGTAACGGTCGAAACGGACTCAACCACACGAATACCCGGCCCTCCCGTCTTCAGGTTCGTTTCACACACAAAAGTTGGTGGCAATCACTGTTCAAAACTGAGAGATGTAGCAGGAGTGGATAAGAGAGCTAGAAATGGAATGAGAGGTAGGGATGAGGGATAGGGAAGGGAGGGATAAGGAAAAGAAGGGAGGGATAAGGAAGAGAGGAGAGGGGAGGGATAGGGAAGGGAGGGATATGGGAGGGAGGGATAGGGGAGGGAGGGATAAGGAATAGGTAATAATACATTATTTCTATTAACAGTGTGACATGAAATGGAACTGTTAAATGATATGCAGTGTGTAAGTCTGGCTTCTCTGCATGATCAATCATCAGCGCTCAGTGTGTGATTTGTGTGCTGTTGTAGCCTACCATAGACCTATTACACAAAGTCGCCATCAATTCAAAGTGCTGCGTGCAATGGGTTCTCCTACCATTCCATTGCAAAGAACAAGTAGACCTACAGGCTATACAGATCAGCGCCCAAAAAATGTCCATAGCCCACCATGCCCAAGATTCCCTCAACATATCACAACTGGTGAGAGATGCAGAGAAAGAGAAGGTTAAATAAGCTGAGACGCAAAAGTACAAAATATGCACGTGCGATATACAGTATCAACTCTCTGGCTTCATTCATACATTAAACCAGTCAATGCTAGCAGCCTACCATATTCACTCATCATAAAGTCCCCAATAGAAAACATCCCTATATGTGCAGGCGACCTCGATGCCGTTACGATACACAATGTCCAATCTCCATCTCGCATTCAAATATCCACTAACGTGGTACTGGCAGAGGCTGAAATATAAACGGTAGCTAATCACAAAACAGCAGATACTGTGTCCACAAAAGCGCTTTAGGAAATCGACATTTGCACCATTGTTTCATGATGTTATGATTACAAAAGAGGCCACACGGTGGGCTACTGGTCAGATTTGCGGGCAGTTGATTAACTGAGCTATCCATGGTGCTGAATCTCCGCTAGCTTAGGCCTGTTTATTTAGAAGCTGGTGTTCCCTGTGACAGTCACCACAATAAGCAGGTTATAATGAAGTAAAAACACCCATAACTTTCCCAAATCCCCCCCGATAGCCAGTTGCAATGGGAGAGAAAATGCTGAGGTAGGCTAAAACAAATCATTTTCACTGGACCTCATAATATTTGACCAGTCGGCCAAAAGTGCTTCATAGACCTAGGCTAGGGGAATTTTACTCTAAATCCATTTTCATGTGTATCATGTGTATTTCTAGTCAATCCACCATAAATACGGTCTCGAAATACCATCAACATATCATCATTTATTGTATGGTTGCATCATAGATATCGAAACACCCCATCTGTCAAAAAGTCAAATTACGTCACCATGCGAGACTTTGCACTTCCACCCTTCTCTTCTTTGCCAGGGATTCCCAGAAAGCTGCACGTACTAGCTGACTCTCTCTGGCTCTTCAACCATTGGTGGGCGTGTAATTCAAATGATTTGCTGTGATGTTTACTAGAGCCCTACCCATGCCTGTGACGTTCAAGCCCGATTGCTTTTGCCCAAAACCCGAAATTAGAAATAACTTCCTTCGTTATTAAATCCATTAACTGCTCCTCTGCGTCTGTCACTCGCTCCCTGTGGATGAGCTCTGCTCATGGCAGCTCCGGATTTCTGTGTATATAGCAACAGCTCCTCTTGGGCGACTCTGCTCAATGACGAGACATGAGAGAGCACAGAGCATGGCTGTTAGCTACTTTTCGTCATGCTAAACTCTGACACCTCGAGTAACATTATTCTTTTCTGCAAAATGATCTCAACTGTTTTATATTTGAAGCACTTTTGACACCTATGTGTTAAACCAAGTCCACACACCGCCCACTCAATCCAGTTAGAGGGGAGTTTTTGGAGTTGTCGGAATTTACTCAAATGGGCAATTGGGAACATCAGGACTGATCAGGACATTCAAAGCTAGATATCTAGACTCTTACATTATATTGAAACATTTTTTGTGAATTTGTCTACTATGGACTACTGAATTACCTGGGTAAAATAGTCATTTTAAACTTGGCTACATCAATAAAAGTGTGGTGACTTTGAGAGAA
The DNA here is from genome assembly GCF_002021735.2 of Oncorhynchus kisutch. Taxonomy (NCBI): domain Eukaryota; kingdom Metazoa; phylum Chordata; class Actinopteri; order Salmoniformes; family Salmonidae; genus Oncorhynchus; species Oncorhynchus kisutch. Next base: position 67,892,118 of record NC_034186.2, on the reverse strand, counting down.
CTGAGTTTATTAAAACATGTATAATTAAAATGTGTATATTTCTCCATTTACAATGGTATAATCATGGCTTTTTTTTCTTTGGGATTATATGCTTTTAAATAGCACTTCTGGTTTCAACAGGAATACCGGGATACTGGACATTTTCCAGATAATTCTCTGGAAAATATAAAACCCTAGTATAGAGTGTGTATATACACACACACACACACACACACACACACACACACACACACACTAGAAAGATAAGGGTCTAGGCCACCCTGGGATTTTAGGTCCTCCTGGATTTTACTCACGTCACTTGTATGCTGTTAGGGTTTATTTTGCTCCTGTGATGCTCGCTCTCCTTGCTCAACAACAAGCTGGTGGTCTCCTGTGGGCCCTTACCCATGCAGGGTTTAAGTAAAGGACACACACACACACGCGTTACAATATGAATTAATGCTGAGGTCCTGAGGTTAGAAATGGTCCTTTCCTCCTGGTGGCTACCAGACTCTGAACAGATATAGTTGTTGCAGTCTGGAGAAACACACACAGCCACTTGTCAGTCCTGTTGCATCGCAGCTCGGATCTCACCATTAACTATTGACCAGTATAGCAACCATGTCTGAAAAACAGCACAGCTGAAGAGTAGATGGTGTGGCGACTTCACCGAGACCTACAGCTATAATATAGGCGGTAGAAAAGTGTGTATTAGAGTACTGTACATGCTATTCCGTACTTAGTTATCGTATTATCACTGATGAACCAACTGTTTCTTTGTGACCATCTTCTTTGTGACCATCTCGGTTTGTAACCTTTTACTGATGTCTCTGTTATTCTTGTGTTTAGATGGTAGCCGTGGAGGAGATGGGGGAATCAAGCCCACGTACGGCTGTCAGGTGACCATCCAGTCGGGGAAGGAGAAAGAGATGATGAAGATGCACCGGAGGGAGGAGAAGAGGGAGAGGAAGAGGGGGGAGAGACGTTGGGATGACACCGAATTCTCTTCCGACCTCTACTTTGACCCCAAGGAGATGAGAGCTCAGAGGTGAACCACCACACTAGATCTCTTTCTAGCTCTTTCACTTTCCTATCTTTCTCTTCTCTCTCTCTTCTCATGTCTCTCTTCTCTCTTTCTCTTCCCATCTCTTTCTCTCTGCCTCTTTTTCCTTCCCTCTCTTCCATTTTCCCTTCTCTCTCTGTTTTACTTATTTTTCTACATCTCCCCCTGTGATCTTCTGTCCATATGGAAACACCCTCCTGCATTTCACATCACTGCTCGACTGCAGGTTGTAAGAAAAACAACACGGCTCCTGGTCACGTTTTTTTCTGAAAATAAATAAATAATAAGGGATCTTTCTGAAAGTTTAATTTCAGCGGATAAAAAAGTGGGGCAGTGATCGGTTTAATTAAACTTATCCGGGCTGAATCCGGCAGAGTATGAAGGAAGAGATTAGCAGAGAGGTAAGCCACATTACGTTAGCAGAGAATAGTATTACTGCAGAGCCTCACATCTCCACACCTCTCCTGTCTAGCAGCTCTCAACTCTAGTATCCATCCCCAATCACAACCAACCGCACATTAAGCATTTTTTTTTTTTTTTTACCTTTATTTAACCAGGCAAGTCAGTTAAGAACACATTCTTATTTTCAATGACGGCCTGGGAACAGTGGGTTAACTGCCTGTTCAGGGGCAGAACGACAGATTTGTACCTTGTCAGCTCGGGGGTTTGAACTCGCAACCTTCCGGTTACTAGTCCAATGCTCTAACTACTAGGCTACGCTGCCGCCCCAAGCATGTGTAACTATGGCTGTTCTGCTCTTCATGTGGATGTTTGGTGTTGAAATACTATATATTCTTTAATGGGTTTTATGGATGTATTGTTGTGTTCGGTCCCGGCTGTGTTATTGCTGTGTTGTGGTTGATTTAATGGTTGTGTGTTGTCCTGGTTGTGTTTCTCCAGAGAGCAGGCCCTGCTGACAGCACGGCGGTCTCCAGTGCTGAGCAGAGAGCGGGTGTACGAACGCATCCGCTACCCCAACGTCTATGACTGCTACGCCGAGGCCACCAAGACCTCCGCCTTCGTAGGGGGAGCCAAGGTACAGTATGTGGGGATTACCAGAGTGTGCGTCACAAATGACACCATTTTTCTTATATAATGCACTACTTTTGCGCAGGCTCCATAGGGCTCTGGTCAAAAGTAGTGCACTATGTAGGGATAAGGGAATAGGGAGCCTTTTGGGACAAAGCCCTGTACTGCCCAATACCAAATCTATGCCCTATACACTTGACCCCTAGACCATCATGTTCTATCCAAATAAACAATGACTATAACAAGACTAGAAGACATTTTCAAATCCTGCCCACCTGTATTAATGGGCAAAATGAACAGCTTTCATTACTTCCATTTCTCTTTGATAGCGACCGGGAGGAAAGTGATAGAGCACCAGCACCCATTACATTACCCACAAGCCACTGCTAAATTCTTGCTGCTTTTTCACTCACTATTTGCATCAACTAACCTGGGGTGTGTTGCTTTAGTCCTCAGTTCAGTAGGAGCAGGTGGGCTGGAGGAAATGATGTTTACTGGAAAGTTGATATATTTTCTAATCTGAACATGACTTTTGCAATGTTTTGAATGTGTTTGTTTTCAAGTTGAGGCGGTGTTTGCTGATGTTTTATTGTGTGTATTGTAAAATGTTTAATATTATGTAGTTCAGTTGGTAATAAATAGATTGGGGTGGAAATGTCCTTTATGTAATGCGGTGCGTTGTTAATATTTGGGACGTGTTTGTTGTGTTCAGCTGATGTTACCAGAGGGGATAAAGAGAGAGAATAATAAGATGTATGAAGAGGTGGAGATTCCTCCTAGTGATCCCATGTCCATCGGCTTTGAGGAGAAACCCATCTACATCTCTGAACTGGACGAGGTAAGACACCCAATGGTTACATGTGAATTTGGGAGGTGGGGGGCACACAGCACTGTCAAAAGCACACAGCATACTACACATCATGGAGGGACCTGCAATTTTGGGGGGAGAATGACTGTGAGAAGGTCAATTCTGGTTACTTTTTAAAAGGACTTTCTTCTCATAAGTGAAAAATAAAATATAATTCTCCCTCCAGAAATGCCCCCAATATAACAGATTGGTCCATATTGTCAGGCAGGTGTGCTATTTAGTTGGGCCGTGACGATACCAGTATCGCGACACTCATTAGTATCATGGTAAGGAAACAAATCACAAAGAAGATTTAACTTCTTAAGGAAAACAGCCCTAATGTTGGAAACTGACATTCCATCAATTTATTTTCCATGATACAGATCACAATATTTTACATGCAGCACGTTTTTAACGGACCAAAGAGTTAGATCTGATTCCTGTTTTTCATTTTTGCCATGGAAAAGATATCACGATACTCTGGTATCGTCCCAGTCCTACTATTTATCAATAAGCATTGTCACATGATGTAGCCCACCTGATGCAGCATAGCGGATTGAAATAAATAGTCTGAGGGTTACCCATCTGCATTTACCCTATTGCGTCACAGCCTAATGTTTAAACTTTAAAGTTTATCTTGCTGCTAGTTATAGCAACACATTGACAACTTGAATATCCCCCCAAAATGTTCCACTGACACTCAGCCAACCAAGGATCATGTACTGTGAATATAATGTCGGCCTACCCAGGGGCCCTGACCTCCACTAATTTGAAGGGGGGCCACTAATTTGAAGGGGTGTCCACATTCTTTTGTATATAATGTATGTATTTGGGGTAAGGTGACTAGACATCAGGATATATGAATATCAGAGTAACAGCAGCATATATAATGATTGTATGGGTGTGTGTAGAGTCATTATAAATGTATGTGTGTAAGCATATTATATGTGTATAAGAAAATGTTGGTCGTGTGTTTGAGTGTCAATGTGTAGGCCCATGTGAGTGTGCATATAGACAGTGCAAAAATAAGAAAGTCTGTGTAGCTATTTTGTTAGCTACAGTATTTAGCAGTATTATGGAGTGGGGAATGAAACTGTTCAGGAGTCTGTTGGTGTCTGACTTGATGCACCAGGACCGTTTGTCGTGCAGAAGCAGAGAGAACAGTGTATCGCTTGGGTGGTTGGAGTTGTTAACAATTTTCCGGGCCTTCCTTTCACACTGCCTGATAGAGGTCATGGATGGCAGGGAGCTCGGTCCCAGTGATGTACTGGGCTGTCTGCACAACCCTCTGTAGCGCCTTGCGATCGAGGGCGGTGCTATTGCCATACCAAGCAGTGATACAGCCAGTCAAGATGCTCTCAATGGTACAGCTGTAGAACCTTTTGAGCCTATATTCTTAGCCTATTATAAAATATGTGTGTTGACTGTGATCAGGTGTGTCTTGTCTGTTTAATGAACGAAATACCTATTGGTTGCAGCATGCACATGAAATCATACAGTGCATTCGGGAAGTATTCAGACCTTGACTTTTTCCACATTGTTACATTAGTCTTATTCTAAAATTGATGAGGAAAAAAAGTAATTTAATCAATCTACACACAATACCTCATAATGACGAGGCAAAAAAATGTAATAAAAAACACATACCTTATTTACATAAGTATCCTTTGCTATGAGACTCGAAATTGAACTCCGGTGCATCCTGCTTCCATTGATCATCCTTGAGATGTTTCAACAACTTGATTGGACTCTGCCTGTGGTAAATTAAATTTATTGCATATGATCTGGAAAGCCACACACCTGTCTATATAAGGTCCCACAGTTGACAGTGCATGTCAAAGAAATTGTCCGTAGAGCTCCGACAGGATTGCGTAGAGGCACAGATCTGAGGAAGGGTACCAAAACATTTCTGCAGCATTGAAGATCCCCAAGAACACAGTGGTCTCCATCATTCTTATCATTCTTTAAATAGAAGTTTGGAACCGCCAAGACTCTCCCTAGAGCTGGCCAAACTGAGCAATCGGGGGAGAAGGGCCTTTGTCAGGGAGGTGACCAAGAACCTGATGGTCACTCTGACAGAGCTCCAGAGTTCCTCTGTGGAGATGGGAGAACCTTCCAGAAGGACAACCATCTCTGAAGCCACTCCTCAGTAAAAAGCACAACAACCCGCTTGGAGTTTGGCAAAGGGGACCTAAAGGACTCTCAGATCATAAGAAACAAGATTATCTGGTCTGTTGAAACCAAGATTGAACTGTTTGGCCTGAATGCCAAGCATCACGTCTGGAGGAAATCTGACACCATCCCTATGATGAAGCATGGTGGTGGCAGCATCATGCTGTCGGGATGTTTTTCAGCAACAGTGACTGGGAGACAAGTCAGGAGATGTTACTGCACTATTGGATCTAGAAGCACAAGCATTTTTCTACACTCGCATTAACATCTGCTAACCATGTGTATGTGACCAATACAATTTGATTTGAGGATCGAGGGAAAGATGAACGGAGCAAAGTATAGAGAGATCCTTGACGAAAACCTGCTCCAGAGCACTCAGGACCATAGACTGGGGCGAATGTACACCTTCTAAGAGGACAATGAACCTAAGCACACAGCCAAGAGAATATAGGAGTGACTTCGGGACAAGTCTCTGAATGTCCTTGAGTGGCCCAGCCAGAGCCCAGATTTGAACTTGATCGAACATCTCTGGATAGACCTGAAAATAACTGTGCAGCGATGCTCCCCATCCAACCTGACAGAGCTTGAGAGGATCTGCAGAGTAGAACGGGAGAAACTCCCCAAATACAGGTGTGCCAAGCTTGTGTCGTACCCAAGAATATTCTAAGCTGTAATCGCTGCCAAAAATGCTCCATCAAAGTACTGAGTAAAGGGTCTGAATACTTATGTAAAAAAAAATGTTCTTCCATTTTTATACATTTGCAAAAATGTCTAAAAACCTGTTTTTGCTTTGTCATTATGGGATATTATGTGTAGATTGAGGGGGGGGAAACTAGTTATTCAATTTTAGAATAAGGCAGTAACGTAACAAAATGTGCACGGGCATCTGCACAGGAGATAAACCAGGCTTATCCAGGCCAAGAATATGGTACAAATGGGACTGTGTGAATTGGGCTCTAAAAAACATCCCCTGATAATATTGTAAAGTCTGTCTGTAAAAGGTATCCGTGTGACTGTGCGAGTGCCAGCCAGGGCTCAGTTTCACTCCCTGGTGTCCATATTCAAGCGACTGGGAGCGTTATGAAGCCGTAATTGGCAGTGAGTGATGTTGAGTCTTAATGGAAGTGCTGTAGTTCTCAGCCAGCTGTCTGGAGACACAATGGCTTCTCCTCCCTGACTGACAGGCTGAGTGACAGTCTGAGTGACAGGCTTACAAATCTGCCCTCAGCCAATAGCAGGGCAGTGGACCGGACTGACAGACAGGTGAGCTAATCCTCACCCAGGCATTTGGAAGATGGGAGAGCAGAGGTTGTCAGTTGGCTTCAGTTCAATCACATCACAGTCTTTTCTTCTGGTTCTTCATCTAGACTTCTGGAGTCATTCTGTATGGGATCATGGTGGGATGTTTAGAAACAGTTATTATGGCATTTATTCTCTGTCAAGTGTGTTGTGAAATGCACTACATTTAATCTTGAATAGATTTTGGGTAGAATCATACGTGTGGAATTAACTCCCCTGGATGTGCCCAAAACATGGCATCATATCTGAAGATGACTGGATATGTTTAAACCTTGGAACATATTTTGTCATATTTGTAGGGTACTCCTGTAGCTGTTCACCTCACTTAACCCGTCTGTCAATCAAGATGACAGGCATACTGTGTGTGTGATCGCAGGCTGAGACAAATTGATTAAGATAAGGATTGGTCATGCATGTGTGGTTGCTGTTGTTATTTTTGCGCCATCTGTGTGACGTCGGCTCAGGTGTTTGTCTCCCTGTCTGTCACTCATTATCTTCATTAGGCTTTTTTAAATGCTAAATGTGTAAATGTCACTGTCCCCCATCAATCCCTAGCTTTTAGTTTTTTGTTTTTACACCCATTCTGCTGTTCCAGAGAGGGAACTTCATGAAGTGGGCTGGGATTGGGTGTGAGAGTATCACTAGGGCTGGGATTGGGTGTGAGAGTATCACTAGGGCTGGGATTGGGTGTGAGAGTATCACTAGGGCTGGGATTGGGTGTGAGAGTATCACTAGGGCTGGGATTGGGTGTGAGAGTATGACTAGGGCTGGGATTGGGTATGACTAGGGCTGGGATTGGGTATGACTAGGGCTGGGATTGGGTATGAGAGTATGACTAGGGCTGGGATTGGGTGTGAGAGTATGACTAGGGCTGGGATTGGGTGTGAGAGTATGACTAGGGCTGGGATTGGGTGTGAGAGTATGACTAGGGCTGGGATTGGGTATGACTAGGGCTGGGATTGGGTATGAGAGTATCACTTTTGAAAAGCTCTCTCCCACACTAGGGCTGGGATTGGGTATGAGAGTATCACTTTTGAAAAGCGCTCTCCCACACTAGGGCTGGGATTGGGTATGAGAGTATCACTTTTGAAAAGCTCTCTCCCACACTAGGGCTGGGACGATACCAGTATTGCGGCAAGGAAACAAAACACTAAGTGGATTGAACTTCTTTAGGAAAACAGCCCTAATGTTGGAAACAACCATCATTATGTTGTCATCCAGAGTCACATTGATTGATTTTTCAAGCTATAGCACACTATTTTACACACAGCCGGTTTTAATTTTCATTTTCGCCATTGAAAGAATATTACGAGACTTGGTATCATCCTGGCCCTATCCCGTACCTCAGGTCCTATCTCCTTCCTTAACCCTCATCTCCAACCCTGGTTTCACCCCTAGCTCTGGGTTCTGCTACCTTGGCTATTTCTCGCCCCAGTACCTGAAACATTTGCTCTTCGAGTTGGTTCTCTGCTATTCACACTATCTTCAAGTCTCTGGCACATCAAACAGTAAGTGCTCTAAGGGACCAGGTATTTGATTGGAAGGTTTGACCAAGTGCCTGAAAAGAGTGGCAAAACATGCATGCGCATCCCAATCAAGGCAGACAGTCTTTTGCTCGAAGTGTATTTGATAGTATTCAGTAGCATTTGAAAGAAAACAAATACTATTGTAACCCAGGTCTGATGTGGGCCCTTACATGCAATAGCATCCCCCTCTGCACGAGAGAGAGTGGTGGAAGGACCCTTGGTCCTCATCATGAAGGAAGTGATCAATGTCAGAGGCTCTCCTCTGCTTTAAGTGGGATGAGTTGGGATGGACAGACAGGATTTATCTCTTCTCTCTCGGGAGTTAATTTCCTGTTTCTTTTTCTCACAGGAAACAATTAATTGCAGTACACAAGGGCATGATAAGTTTGTGGTTGTGTCTTACAGAGAGAGTTAATCAACCGTTTTGTTAATTCTGTAGCCCTGGCCATTCCACAAATTCATTTACAAGTTCCACCTTTAAAAAAACAGACATCATCCTCTTGTCTTCTCTTGCCTGATCTTTCTTTCTTGTCTTTTTTTTTTTTGGTTCTCCACTAGCTCCAGCAGGCTAGATTCCCTGCTTCCTGTTCTGTTTGAAACCCCTGTGTGACGGGTTCAGATTGATATGGAGCCTGTTCAGCTGAGCGATGTGAATTAGCCCCTAGTGCAGGAGCTCCTCTATTCATTAACTTAAGCCGGGCTACTCTGAAACAAAATGCCTCTCTCTTATTAAGCACCAAGCACACACCGCCGAGGCTAATACGTCTTTACGTGCTATTAGGAGCAGTGCTTTGCAAGGCAGGCCGAACCGAAAGCCTGTCAGCTTTTTTCCCTTTCTTTCTCCACCATCACGCAGAGTAGCGTAGATTGCCATTTATTGAAAGCTGTAATGGGCAACAGGGCTCTGCCCTGCCTGGCAAGCCTTTACTAGCACTGTGAAACATTAAAAGTGGGGAATTTATTAGAGGGCCTTTTTAACGATTGAATCCTGCTCTCGTCACGCTGATAAAAGCCTATCTAATTTCTGTGTATAAATATAATGAGAGAGAGATTCCCTCTCGTGCTGACAGAAAAACAACACAACCCCTCCATACTCGATCTGGAAACATGACTACCTACTCATCCAGTACATAGACTGTAGGCTCTCACTCCGGCACTTACAGATGTACTGATATATCCATGGAGGCATGAGAAGACTTAGACTAGGGAGGGTATATTACTGGAAACTTTCAAACTTTACCAGTAAACTACCAGAATTGTGTTATCTTTCAATGATTTTATGTAATCTATCACAAGACCTCTAGTGGCATTGTTAGATGCTTTTTAAATACATTTTCTCTTGAACCATATGGTCTAGCTACTAGAAACGCATGGACAATACAGACACAGATTTGACAAATGTATACTAAATATCAATCATTGTTTAAAAAGTTATTCAAGTATAAATGACCAAAGTTACGTTAGATTGCCATAGCTTTTCTGTTATTTACCAAAATGACTGAAGATTCTGGTAACTTTGTCAAATTTCCAGTAGCTTTGCAACCCTATCAGACACATCCTGTCCCCCGAGGAACTGCTAATCAGGACCACACTCCTCCTTAAGGATTCTAAGAAGGCTTGACTTACATTAAGAGAGATGGTTATTCCAAAAGGGGAGCACTGAATTCAGCGATAGGATTTAGGAGCATGTGTGCGTGCACTGATGGTCTTTACTATGGGAGATAGTTTCCTGCCAAACCCTGGTTGTATATTCTCTTACATCTTCTTCACCTAAGTTAATATTGAATACTTACATGGAACCCAACCCAGCTGCGCACGTGCATCAATGTATTTTGTCCCCCCTCATGATCCAGGTTAAAATATCAAAACAAACTGAACCAATTATATTAACTTGGGGACCGGTCGAAAAGCATTAAACATTTATGGCAATTTAGCTAGTTAGCTTGCACTTGCTAGCTAATTTGTCCTATTTAGTTAGCTTGCACTTGCTAGCTAATTTGTCCTATTTAGCTAGCTTGCTGTTGCTAGCAAATCTTCCTGGGATATAAACAATGAGTTGTTATTTTACCTGAAATGCACAAGGTTCTCTACTCCGCCAATTAATCCACACATAAAACGGTCAACCGAATCGTTTCTAGTCATCTCTCTTCCTCCCAGGCCTTTTCTTCTCTTGACTTTATATTGAGATTGGCAACTTTCATAAATTAGGTGCATTACCGCCACTGACCTCGTTCATCTTTCAGTCACCCACGTGGGTATAACCAATGAGGAGATGGGAGAGGCAGGACTTCTGACTTCTATTTTAGCCCTTGGTATCGCAGATGCTCGTTGGCGCGGGCGAGCAGTGTGGGTGCAATAATTGAATAATATACATTTCTAAATGTATTTTGCAATGCTCACGCACGCGAAGCGAGCGGTGTAGTCAGCCTGTCAGCCTGTCTTCTTCATAGACGTTGACATGATTGTGTACTGGTGGACAGGGTTATCCGTCTACTCTGTTGTCATAGAAAGGGAGTGGCGGAGGGACTCGGGGTGCGTGTGCTGGGGTGTGATGGTTGAAATCACTCTGACTAGGTGTCTCTCCTCACACCTTGATGTGTCCAAAGCTCCAAGAGGAGTGTATGCTAGTTGGAGGAGTGTAGTAAGCCCGGTAGAGTTTTAGCACAAAGACACTTGTCAATGAAGTGAGGGTTTCCACCCTCCTCCTCCTGTCTTAACTCCTAATTCAATGTTCAACCCTCCCCCATTAGTGTCCCCACACTCGTTGGTGTCTCTGCCTCACCCTTCAGAGTGAGGGACGTGGGTCCTGTGTTCTGGACTGTGGCAGGAGGACACGAGACGGAGCAGGGAGTGCTATCCATAATTAATCTGTCCTGATTGCATTTCTTCATCCAGTTTTGAGTTCCTCCTCAGTGCACGTGTGTGTGTGTGTTTGCTCAGACTTGCAAAGCAGGTGTGGGGATGAGAGAGACAGAGAGAGTGGGGGGTGGAAAGAGCACAGATGGTGGACAGAGGCTTGTTAAAGCCTTATCTCTGATGTGAAAGGAGAGGCCTTGGGAAGTGGCAGCATACATCTCATCTAGATCCACTTATCGTTCAGGTTGTCCGTGAGTGTGTGTGAGAGTCCGTGAGTGTGTGAGAGTCCGTGAGTGTGTGAGAGTCCGTGAGTGTGTGAGAGTCCGTGAGTCGTGAGTGTGAGAGTCCGTGAGTGTGTGAGAGTCCGTGAGTGTGTGAGAGTCCGTGAGTGTGTGAGAGTCCGTGAGTGTGTGAGAGTCCGTGAGTGTGTGAGAGTCCGTGAGTGTGTGAGAGTCCGTGAGTGTGTGAGAGTCCGTGAGTGTGTGAGAGTCCGTGAGTGTGTGAGAGTCCGTGAGTGTGTGAGAGTCCGTGAGTGTGTGAGAGTCCGTGAGTGTGTGAGAGTCCGTGAGTGTGTGAGAGTCCGTGAGTGTGTGAGAGTCCGTGAGTGTGTGAGAGTCCGTGAGAGTCCGTGAGTGTGTGAGAGTCCGTGAGTCCGTGAGAGTCCGTGAGTCCGTGAGAGTCCGTGAGTCCGTGAGAGTCCGTGAGTCCGTGAGTGTGTGAGAGTCCGTGAGTGTGTGAGAGTCCGTGAGTCCGTGTGTCCTTCCATCCGTGCGAGTTCGTCCTTTCACCCGTGCGTGTCCGTTTGAGTGAGTGAGTCCGTGCGTGAGTCCGTCCATGTGAGTGCAAGTTCGTGAGTCCCTGTGTCCCCGACTGAGTGAGTGTGTGCGAGTGAGTGTCCCCGTGCGAGTGAGTGTCCCCGTGCGAGTGAGTGTCCCCGTGCGAGTGAGTGTCCCCGTGCGAGTGAGTGTCCCCGTGCGAGTGAGTGTCCCCGTGCGAGTGAGTGTCCCCGTGCGAGTGAGTGTCCCCGTGCGAGTGAGTGTCCCCGTGCGAGTGAGTGTCCCCGTGCGAGTGAGTGTCCCCGTGCGAGTGAGTGTCCCCGTGCGTCCCCGTGCGAGCGAGTCCGTCCGTCCGTGCGTGCGAGTCCGTCCATGCGTGCGAGCGAGTCCGTCCGTGCGAGCGAGTCCGTCCGTGCATGCAAGGTGAGTGAGTCCGTTCTACTGGGGAAATTAATGGGCCTCCTGTTTGCTGCATCTGCATCTCACTCTGTCAAACTCCACAGTACAGCTTGTGTGTGTGTTTGGCCAGGTCATTCAGGGCTGTGTGTGTGGGCTTGGAGCTGATAAGCTGTTTACTAAAACTAGCAATTAAAAGTTGATCAAGCTGTCAATTCAAATGGAATGAAATGGAACTGAAAAGTAATTAAAAGCATAGTGTGCAAACAACAACTTTCTTTGAGCTCCCCATTACCAATGCACATCATTTAATTAGTTTAGCTGTTCTCACCCTGACTTATACAGTCAATATAAGCTTACACGTATACAGTAGCCACACACCTTTGCACAGGTGATAGTCCATATTTACATTTTTAGGTGAGCAGGTACAGTGCATTTGGAAAGTATTCAGACCCCTTTTCCCACATTTTGTTACATTACAGCCTTAGTCTGTTTATTAATGAATTAAATTGACTTTTTTCCTCATCAATCTACACACACTACCCCATAATGACAAAGCAAAAACAGGTTTTCAGATTTTTTTTGCAAATGTATCAAACTCAATACCTTATTTATATCAAGTATTCAGACTCTTTGCTATTGAGTTCAGGTGCATCCTGTTTCTATTGATCATCCTTGAAATGATTCTACAACTTGTTTGAAGTCCACCTGTGGTAAATTAAATTGATTGGACATGATTTGGAAAGGCACACACCTGTCTATATAAGATCCCACAGTTGACAGTGCATGTCAGAGAAAAAAACAAGCCATGAGGTCGAAGAAATTGTCCGTAGAGCTCCGAGACAGAATTGTGTCGAGGCACAGATCTGGGGAATGGTACCAAAAAGATTCTGCAGCATTGAAGGTCTACAAGAACACAGTGGCCTCCATCATTCTTATATGGAAGAAGTTTTGGAACCACCAAGACTCTTCCTAGATCTGGCCACCCGGCCAAACTGAGCGATCGGGAGAGAAGGCGGCAGGTAGCCTAGTGGTTAGAGCGTTGGACCAGTAACCGAAAGGTTGCAAGATCGAATCTCAGAGCTGACAAGGTAAAAATATTTCGTTCTGCCCCTGTACAGGGCAGTTAGCCCACTGTTCCTAGGCCGTCATTGAAAATAAGAATATGTTCTTAACAGACTTGCCTAGTTAAATAAAGGTAAAATAAATAACAAGGGCCTTAGTCAGGGAGGTAACCATCTCTACAGATCTCTACAGCACATGACACCCCACTTGGAGATTGCCAAAAGGCAGCTAAAGACTAGTCAGGATCGAGGGAAAAATGAACGGAGCAAAGTACAGAGATCCTTGATGAAAACCTTCTCCAGAGCGCTCAAGACCTCAGACTGGGGGCGAAGGTTCACCTTCCAACAGGACTATGACCCTGAGCACAATGTCCTTGAGTGGCCCAGCCAGAGCCCGGACTTGAACCCAATCGAACATCTCTGTGCAGCGACGCTCGCCATCCAATCTGACAGAGCTTAAGAGGATCCGCAGAAGATAATAGGACAAAATGTGGAAAAGTCAAGATGTCTGAATACTTTCCAAATGCACTGTGTTAAACTAGGACAGGGAGGCAATTGGACAGAGACTGCTTGGTAGGTGTTTTAGATTTAGCTGTTTACTGGGATCTTTGAGTGTCTAATTAGTGAGTTTAGAGTGGCTGGTGGATTGGTTCTGTATTGCCAGTTTATTCCCAATCAGCCTGGTTGGCACATTTGGCTGTAGGCTGTGCTAGCACTCTAATAATGAGCCTGCTTGCTTCCATCGCACTCACTACACAGTACAGACTGGGAAATATATATATATATATACATACACACACACACACACACACACACACACACATACATACATATATACATACATATACATGCACACAGAGACTACACTGTATGAACCTAGAGTGGGACACACAGACAGTACTGACTGGGATTGGGAAACACACACAACACACACACAGATGTTCTGGGCCTTTATGGGTTCGATACTCCCACAAAATCTGTGGCGAGCGGTCACGTTCCATCCAGCTTTCTCACTTTAACAGTGTTCACGGTATGGTCCGCTACATCTGGAACTAACAATGTTTTTAGTCAGGGGGTAAGGCACATGGGTGTATCAGAATGTAAAGTGATGTTTTAGTTTGGAATTAGTCAGTTGTACATGATGATGATGATGAATAGGTGGCGACGAAGCTAGAATGAGGCAGTCGTATCTAGGACATTTTTTAGATGGTCCCTTCAAATGGAATTTTGGTATAAAAAAAATTCCAAAACGTATTTGTGGTCAAACACGTTTTAAAGTGAGCAGAGGTTCGGGAGACAAGGGCTTTCATAAATGTTATGCTTCTGCTCCCAGCCCCCTCTGGACCTTTCCCATTCCTCCACTCACATCAGCACCACCTGATTGACATCCTGGGGAGAACCCTTTGATACCTGCATGGGTCTGTCCTTGTGGGGGAGTAGGGCTGGGACATTCCAGTAACTTCCCCCAAATTCACAGGTTTTCCAGATATCCCAGTTGGATGATTCCAAGAATATTCCAACCATGGTTTCTGGAAAACCTGGGGATTTTGGGAAAGTTACTAGGATTTTTCAACCCCAGGGGTGAGAAAAACAGGAATCTGAGATTGGTTCTGGAGGTGTGTTCTGTTTTTGAATGCCTGGGGGATTAAGTATGTTTAAGACTTGTCATCGTAATTGAGTTGGAATCTTGCCTGGTGTTACTCAAAGTTTGGCCTTTAGCTCATAGAAACAATGTGATAATCCCAGTGTGCACACTGATGGACTGATCGCAGGCCTGTTCATAAACTCCGTCACAGAAACTCCAACAAACTGAGGCCAGTTGATAAAACAACCATGTAGAATGTTCTTCTCTTAAACGTGAGTTGTGGTGTCTACTGTTGGTAGTTTCTCTTAGATGTGCTTAACTGTAGGCCGTCATTGTAAATAAGAATTTGTTCTTCACTGACTTGCCTAGTTAAATAAACGTTAAATAAAAACATTTAAACTTATCTGTATTTGTGGCGTTTCACTTATTGCTGAAGATGTATAACCATGCTGGTGTTTGTTGCTTGGAGACAGGGATTTTTAATGAAATGAATGTTATGTTAACAGCTACATATGGTAGTATCTCTCAAGTAGCCTACAGTAACGTTACCTCTTCAGTGAGTTACTGCTGCTTGGACCCCGGAGACGACTCCTGGCAGGGACAGATGCATCTCCTATTGGAAGATTTACAGTGCATACATCTGGTTTAACAATGAAGCCAGCCAGAGACGTTTTAAGAAATGAAGAAGAAAATACATAAACAAAGCACTGAATTTTCAAGAAGATTATTAAAGGATGGCAACATATTTACAACATGTATGCATTAGCTCAAGGTGAATATTGGGACAGGCATACATTTGCATGAATTAGCATGTTTAAGG
The DNA here is from genome assembly GCF_002021735.2 of Oncorhynchus kisutch. NCBI lineage: Eukaryota > Metazoa > Chordata > Actinopteri > Salmoniformes > Salmonidae > Oncorhynchus > Oncorhynchus kisutch. Next base: position 67,876,706 of record NC_034186.2, on the reverse strand, counting down.
AGTTCGGGACGCTGGCTCCTCGTTGTCTACAGACAAAGTTGATAAATCAAAACAAAAGGGGGTCTAGCCACTTAAAGTGAACATGTTTGCCACAGCGACACATTGTGTGTGTTTGAGTCCTGGCAATTGTGTGTGTGTGTGCTTGCGTGTGTGTGCAGGAGCCGTGTGGAAGAGGGTGAAACTGTGCCGCTCCTAATTCAGAAATGCATATTTATAAATTGGTTGGTGCTCTCAGGACTTGGCCTTGGGGGAAATAATTGGTTCGACAGGAGGACGCTCCACTCGCCAGGGAGAGAGGATGAGAGGAAATCAGCCCTACAGTCATTTAGACTAGAGAGAAAGAATGAGTACAAAACAACACACTACACTAATATCCATTCCTTTACTCGCTTAGTTTAAAGATATGTCAAGATGGTGTGTATAGTATTGTCTTTCTCTCTTTTGCCCCCTTTCTTTTTTTTCTCTCTCTTCCTCTCTTTGTATTTCTCTCTCTGGCTGTCTCTCTCTCTCTCTCTCTGAATGAACAAAAATATAAATGCAACAATTTAATAATTTAATAGTTTTATTTTATAGACTTATAGTTAATTGAAGGAAATCGATCAATTGAAATAAATAAATTACACCCTAATCAATGGATCACATGACTGGGGAAGGGCGCAGCGATGGGTGGGCCTGGCTCCCCAGTGGGTATTCTCTTCCAGGCCCACCCATCGCTGCGCCAATCAGAATTAGAGCGAGAGAGGGCTAGCCAACTAGCTGTCAGTCAGAGGCTCCTGCTACTCCACCGTTCGTTCTTTCGCCCAGTGCCATGTTGAAACCACAATCATCCTTCAGCCTTCCACCGGCTTAAGTGGACTCTAATAAAGTTGCTCTTTGATGCATTAATAATTTAACCACCTCCTGCCTTCATAAGAGTTTGGTTGTCAGGGCCTCGGAGCTGACTCCTGCCTTCATCAGAGTTGGGATGGGTTGTCAGGGCCTCGGGGCTGACTCCTGCCTTCATCAGAGTTGGGATGTGTTGTCAGGGCCTCGGGGCTTACTCCTGCCTTCATCAGAGTTGGGATGGGTTGTCAGGGCCTCGGGGATGACTTTTGCCTTCATCAGAGTTGGGATGTGTTGTCAGGGCCTTGGGGCTGACTCCTGCCTTCATCAGAGTTGGGTCGGGTTGTCAGGGCCGCGGGGCTGACTCCTGCCTCTGCCTCAGCACTCAAATTCTTTATTTTTCTGAGTGTCAGAGCGAAACTGGGAGGAAGAGTAGAGTGATGACATATTTTTAATGAATCCTTAAATAAATTATATTGCTGTCTAAGCTCAAGACATCCCAATCCACTCCGAGAGAGAGACTGAATGAGAGAGAAAGAGTTGAGAGAGCGAGAGCATGAAGTAAAAGAAGGCTATAAAGTGAGTGAGAGGGAGATTGATGGACAGATGGGGACAGAGCACACACCTGGACCTGCAGTTCTGTGTCTCTTTCCCTAGGAGTGAGGGTGGCCGGAGCAGTTAACTGCCCACTCTGACGGCTGAATGTCTGTGTGTGTCCGAGTAGTGGGCGGTCGACTGGTCACGGATGCTGTCTTTCAGAAGGGCCATTTCTCTCCTTATCAACGTCGGTCGCCGGAAGATTGAGGCCTGTCTGTCACCCACGCTCTGTTACCATGGAGAAGTCAAGCGAGAAGTCAAGCGGTGGGCAGGTTGATTGACATCTGTTCCCACCACTCAGGATTTAACCTCTCTCCTACTGGCAGTCAAACGCCTCCCCCTTCCCACACCCAGTCTGCAGCCACCCACTAGGCAACAGTAAATCATCCCCCATATAGCAGGGATCATCAACTAGTTTTTTTCTTGAGCGGGGGGGGGGCCGGGATTTTTTGCTCAGAAGACTGCCAGTTGGGAAACCTGCCCTATAATATGAGGGAAGTGGTCTGGCAATCAGTGGTAGATAGGTGTGTGTGTGTGTGCGTGCGTGCGTGCGGCGGAGTGGTTTGTCAGTGTTCTCAAAGTTCTTTCCACTATGTTACTCATCTAAAACCATTAAAATGTTCTGGTGACCCCCTCAATAAGGCCAACCAATGTTTGTCTTTCCCCCGACCCCTAAACCAGTCAGCTGTGACCATCCCTCCCGTCTGCTCTGTCCTGACGTGTGTGTTAGACTTGTATCATCATGATCCCATGTCTGTCTTTGTAATGACTCCCATAATTACTCTGTGATTTGAACCTTTTCTTATTATCTTCCTCCCTCTCACTCTGTTGCACCCTCTCTCGCTCTCTCTCTTTCATTCCCCCCAGATTGGTCAGTTGGTGTTTAAGGGGATGCAGCGTCTGAACAGGATCCAGTCCATAGTGTTTGAGACAGCCTACAACACCAATGAGAACCTGCTCATCTGTGCCCCCACCGGGGCTGGCAAGACCAACATCGCCATGCTGACAGTCCTCCATGAGATCCGACAGCACCTCCAACCTGGAGGGGTCATCAAGAAGGATGAGTTCAAGGTACCACTCAGCTGTGTGTGCGTGAGCAAGACATACAAACATACAGTAGAACACATTTATTATTGGTTGTCCTTATAAAGCCACGCCCCCCACACACACATGTTCTAGTACACACACATTCTAACACTACACACCCGATGCAAACCAGCGAAGATAGACACTTTTTCATACATTTCCATTAAACTTTCTTAATCTAAGTGGCCTGTTTCATATTTTTCAATAAATAGTGATTTATGCTGGTTGCCAGGGAACAAGTGATACTCTGCTGTACACTCATTTATCATGACTGTGACCTTTCACTTCCTCTCACTTTCTTTCTCTCCTTCTCCCCCCGCTCTCCCTTTTCTCTCTTTTATATATTTATCTCCCTCCCTCTTTCTCTCTCTCCTCTCCTACTCGCTCCCTCCCTTCTCTCCCTCTCTCCCTCCCTCCCTCCCTCTGTAGATAGTGTATGTAGCTCCTATGAAGGCCTTGGCAGCAGAGATGACGAACTACTTCAGTAAGCGGTTGGAGCCACTGGGCATTGCTGTCAAAGAGCTCACTGGAGACATGCAGCTAACCAAAGGGGAGATCCTGCGTACACAGGTACTTGGACTGTACAAACACACATGGGTGCGCAAGCACACACACAGTTTCTGCGTAGGCTTTCCCTATGCTCCATTGGTCCAGAGTGGAGTTGTGTTCTGCCTCACGACTGTTCGCTAGCGCCTCCCAGTGGTTGGCTCTCAGCTCAGCTCGGCTCTCTGGATTGCAGTAGCTCCGTACCCTCTTCACACTGAGCACGTTTACATGCGCTAATAATTCGATATTAAACGGATTATCACAGTAGGTTGGTTATGGCAATAGTCATGTAAGCACTTTACTCTGCTTATTTTAATCGGTGTAAGGTCAAAATCATAGTAAGCATCCACCGATTAAAACACCTGGTGTTCTGAGCAATCCTTTGAATTATTAGGACATGTAAATAAATAAAAAAACACCTTAAATAAAGTTATAGCACTGTATTTCAAAATGATTTTGCAAGAGTGATGTTACTGTTTTTTTGGCAGGAGTAGTGTAAAGCTTACAGCCATCGGCACAGTGGAAACGCGTTCTCTGGAGTGATGAATCACACTTCATTATCTGGCAGTCTGATGGATAAATCTGGGTTTGGCGGATGCCAGGAGAATGCTAACTGCCCGAATGCATAGTGCCAACTGTAAAGTTTTTCATGGTTTGGGCTAGGCCCCTTAGTTCCATTGAAGGCAAACCTTAACGCTACAGTAATGGCATTCTAGACGATTCTGTACTTCCAACTTTGTGTCAACAGTTTGGGGAAGGCCCTTTCCTGTCAGCATGACAATGTCCTGTCAGCACAAAGCGTGGTCCATACGGAAATGGTTTGTTGAGATCGGTGTGTAAGAACTTGACTGGCCTGCACAGAGCCCTGACCTAAACCCCATCGAACACCTTTGGGATGAATTGGAACGCCGACTGCGAGCCAGGCCTAATCGCCCAACATCAGTGCCCGACCTCGCTATGCTCTTGTGGCTCTATGGAAGCAAGTCCCCGCAGCAATGTTCCAACATCTAGTGGAAAGCCTTCCCAGACAAGTGGAGGCTGTTATAGCAGCAAAGGGGGAACCAACTCCATAGTAATTAGAGGTTGACCGATTAATCGGAATGGCCGATTAATTAGTGCCGATTTCAAGTTTTCATAACAATCGGAAATCTGTATTTTTGGTCGCCGATTTGCCAATGTTTTTTTTTTTTTTTTTTACACCTTTATATAACTCTATTTAACTAGGCAAGTTAGTTAAGAACACATTCTTATTTTCAATGACGGCCTAGGAACGGTGGGTTAACTGCCTTGTTCAGGGGCAGAAAGTCAGATTTTCACCTTGTCAGCTCGGGGATCTTGCAACCTTACAGTTAACTAGTCCAACGCAATAACGACCTGCCTCTCTCTCGTTGCACTCCACAAGGAGCCTGCCTGTTACGCAAATGCAGTAAGCCAAGGTAAGTTGCTAGCTAGCATTAAACTTATCTTATAAAAAACAATCAATCATAATGACTAGTTAACTACACATGGTTGATGATATTACTAGATATTATCTAGAGTGTCCTGTGTTGCATATAATCTGACTGAGCATTCAAGCATACAAGTATCTAAGTATCTGACTGAGCGGTGGTAGGCAAAAGCAGGCGCGTAAACATTCATTCAAACTGCACTTTCGTGCGTTTTGCCAGCAGCTCTTCGTTGTGCGTCAAGCATTGCGCTGTTTATGACTTCAAACCTATCAACTCCCGAGATGAGGCTGGTGTGACTGAAGTGAAATGGCTGGCTAGTTAGCGCGCGCTAATAGCGTTTCAAACTTCACTCGCTCTGAGCCTTGGAGTAGTTGTTCCCCTTGCTCTGCATGGGTAACGCTGCTTCGATGTGGAGGTTGTTGTCGTTGTGTTGCTGGTTCGAGCCCAGGGGAGGAGCGAGGAGAGTGACGGAGGCTATACTGTTAAACTGGCAATACTAAAGTGCCTATAAGAACATCCAATAGTCAAAGGTTAATGAAATACAAATGGTATAGAGGGAAATAGTCCTATAATAACTACAACCTAAAACTTCTTACCTGGGAATATTGAAGACTCATGTTAAAAGGAACCACCAGCTTTCATATGTTCTGAGCAAGGAACTGAAACGTTAGCTTTCTTACATAGCACATATTGCACTTTTACGTTCTTCTCCAACACTTTGTTTTTGCATTATTTAAACCAAATTGAACATGTTTCATTATCTACTTGAGGCTAAATTGATTTTATTGATGTATTATATTAAGTTAAAATAAGTGTTCATTCACTATTGTTGTAATTGTCATTATTACAAATACATTTTTTTAATCGGCCGCTTAATCAGTATCGGCTTTTTTTGGTCCTCCAATAATCGGTATCGGTATCGGCGTTGACAAATCATGATCGGTTGACCTCTAATATTAATGCCCATGATTTTGAAATGAGATGTTCGACAAGCAGTTGTCCACATACTTTTGTAGTGTATGTTTGAATTCATCTATATTCCAACAGTGTGCAACAATTTATCATAACCAATACAGATAACTAATTGCCAAATTGCCTCATATATTCAGTCAATAGAAAAACAAGTGCCATTTAAGATTAATTTATTGAAACCGTAATATCAACTGGTTATATTATATCGTGGAACACGATCTTCAAAAAGGTAGTAACCTTAGCAGTGGCGCTTGCTTGTAGAAGCATGGCTGTGCAATGGCATAGCCTTGTTTTGTTAATTTAGCAGACAAGACACTCATTTCTCGAGCCCTTATCGCAGTCAATACACGCCTATGTTATATAACAGAATGAAATATAACAGAATTGTGAGAAGTGATTATTTGAAACGAGGCTCAATTTGGCGAATTGAAAAAAACGTCTGGGTTATTAAAAACGTGTTAATTAATAAGAAGGGACTAGAAGCGTCTTATGGTGAGCTACTGAGTGGCTAGGACAGGCAAGCCCCATACTATTGTGAAGGACTTAATTCTTCCTGCTGCCACGGTTATGGCAGGGACAATTTGGCATGGAATGTGGCTTGTGTATCCCATCAGTTATATCTGTTTTTATAGGCATTTATTTCTGTACACTCAGCACGCGTGTGTAGAGGGAGCGCTCGCTACGCAATTGTGTGAGTGAGACACGGAGGGGAATGGGAATTTAGGGAGAACTGTTTGATGCTTGGCGTGGTTTCTTTTTTGTTGTGCCCCACAAATGCTCATGTTCAAATGGAAAACTAGAGGCAAAGCAAATGAAAGTTGTCTTCAAAATAAAACTTAGACCACATACACTGAACAAAAGTATAAACACAATATGATCTTAATGGGTTGCAGTTCAAATAGGGAAATCAGTCAATTGAAATAAATGCATTAATCCATTATCTATGGATTTCACATGACTGGGAATACACGTGACTCGTTTCAGGAAACTAGGAGTATGTCGCGGTCAATACCATTTGAATATAAACTTTTTTTAAATCAAAATTAGTTTTTTGACAGAAATGCTTCCGAAATGTGGACTTTCATCTTCCTTAATATCAAACGTGTATATTTTATTTATTTTCTTTTTATTTATTTATTACACCTTATTTAAACCAAGTTGAGAACAAGTTCTCAGTTACAATTGCGACCTGGCCAAGATAAAGCAAAGCAGTTCGACAAATACAACAACACAGAGTTACACGTGGAGTAAAACAAACATACAGTCAATAATACAGTAGAAAAATATGTCTATATACAATGTGAGCAAATGAGGTGAGATAAGGGAGGTAAAGGCAAAAAAAAGGCCATTGTGGCAAGATAAATACAATATAGCAAGTAAAACACTGGAATGGTAGATTTGCAGTGGAAGAATGTGCAAAGTAGAGATAGAAATAATGGGGTGCAAAGGAGCAAAATAAATAAATACAGTAGGGAAAGAGGTAGTTGTTTGGGCTAAATTATAGATGGGCTATGTACAGGTGCAGTAATATGTGAGCTGCTCTGACAGCTGGTGCTTAAAGCTAGTGAGTGAGAAGTGTTTCCAGTTTCAGAGATTTTTGTAGTTCGTTCCAATCATTGGCAGCAGAGAACTGGAAGGAGAGGCGGCCAAAGGAAGAACAGGTGGGTGCTGCTATGGTGACCAGCCAGCTGAGATAAGAGTGGACTTTACCTAGCAGGGTCTTGTAGATGACCTGGAGCCAGTGGGTTTGGCGACGAGTATGAAGCGAGGGCCAGCCAACGAGAGCGTACAGGTCGCAGTGGTGGGTAGTATATGGGGCTTTTGTGACAAAACTGATGGCACTGTGATAGACTGCATCCAATTTATTGAGTAGGGTATTGGAGGCTATTTTGTAAATGACATCGCCGAAGTCGAGGATCGGTAGGATGGTCAGTTCTACAAGGGTATGTTTGGCAGCATGAGTGAAGGATGCTTTGTTGCGAAATAGGAAGCCAATTCTAGATATAACTTTGGATTGGAAATGTTTGATGTGAGTCTGGAAGGAGAGTTTACAGTCTAACCACACACCTAGGTATTTGTAGTTGTCCACATTTTCTAAGTCAGAACCGTCCAGAGTAGTGATGTTGGACAGGAGGGAAGGTGCAGGCAGCGATCGGTTGAAGAGCATGCATTTAGTTTTCCTTGTATTTAAGAGCAATTGGAGGCCACGGAAGGAGAGTTGTATTGCATTGAAGCTCGTCTGGAGGGTTGTTAACACAGTGTCCAAAGAAGGGCCAGAAGTATACAGAATGGTGTCGTCTGCGTAGAGGTGGATCAGAGACTCACCAGCAGCAAGAGCGACATCATTGATGTATACAGAGAAGAGAGTCGGTCCAAGAATTGAACCCTGTAGAACTCCCATAGAGACTGCCAGAGGCCCGGACAACAGACCCTCCGATTTGACACACTGAACTCTATCAGAGAAGTAGTTGGTGAACCAGGCTAGGCTGTCGAATCTGCCAAAGAGGATGTGGTGATTGACAGAGTCGAAAGCCTTGGCCAGGTCAATTAATACGGCTGCACAGTATTGTTTCTTATCGATGGCGGTTAAGATATCGTTTAGGACCTTGACCGTGGCTGAGGTGCATCCATGAACAGCTCTGAAACCAGATTGCATAGCGGAGAAGGTATGGTGGGATTCAAAATGGTCGATAATCTGTTTGTTGACTTGGCTTTCGAAGACCTTAGAAAGGCAGGGTAGGATAGATATAGGTCTGTAGCAGTTTGGGTCAAGAGTATCCCCCCTTTGAAGAGGGGGATGACCGCAGCTGCTTTCCAATCTTTGGGAATCTCAGTCGACACGAAAGAGAGGTTGAACAGGCTAGGAATAGGGGTGGCAACAATTTCGGCAGATAATTTTAGAAAGAAAAGGTCCAGATTGTCTAGCCCGGCTGATTTGTAGGGCCCCAGATTTTGCAGCTCTTTCAGAACATCAGCTGACTGGATTTGGGAGAAGGAGAAATGGGGAAGGCTTGGGTGAGATGTGTGGGGGGTGCAATGCCATCTGTAAATACGAATACAATTGTTAAATTACTAGCCTAGTTGGTTTAGCCACAGAAAAAGACAGCAACTTTCCATCTAGCCATGATTTGCTGAGATGAGTGTATCATGTAGTGGAACTGAATAAATGTTGCTCTCCGCATTCTGGGGGACCAAGTTTTGAAATCAGTGGAAATGGAGTATGATTGCTAAGGAGATGGAGAAAACTTGTAAAGTTGTTTTCATTTCAAGTTAGTGTGCTGTTAGCTAGCTAGCTAATGTTACCTGTATGTTCTTATTATTTGTATCTCAGAGCCATTTGCTTTGCTAGTTATAGCCTAATGATAGCTAGCTAACATTGAACCTGGTTGGTTAGCTACCTGCAGATTCATGCAGGGTAGTAAAGTCATGAGTTGGGATTATGGTTCATTGTCTACCTAGCTAGCGAAATGTCTTAACAAAAGACTCCACTGTGCAAGTAACCATTTCAATAGAATGTCACTGCGACAACTGATGATAGCTAGAGCGAATTTACCAGCCACGTCTATCTACTACGATTTCAGTCACTCTCGTCTGAGTGTGCCATAGCGCTCAACACCCGTTGAATATGGGAGGTGTCAGATAACATCAAAACAACCTAACCCGCTCTGCTAGGGCGAGTAAAATGGTCAGTGAGCTGTTCTCTCATCTGGAAATAGCTAGCAAGGTAGCCAGTTAGCTTGGGTGTTTGACTGCTGTTTTTAGGACAGAATGCTCAGCTCAACCTTTAAGGAGATGGGTGGGGCTAAAGCTTAAGAGGGTGTGAATGATGCTGAATGGGTGTAGATAAAGAAGAGCTCTCCTGTAGGTGCCAAAACATTCAATTAACTGACAACAGTTCTGGTGGACATTCCTGCAGTCAGCATACCAATTGCACGCTCCCTCAACTTGACATCTGTGGCATTGTGTTGTGTGACAAAACTGCACATTTTAGAGTGGCTTTTATTTTTATATTTTTTATTTTAACCTTTTATTTAACTAGGTAAGTCCCCAGCACAAGGTGCACCTGTGTAATGATCATGCTTTTTCAATCATCTTCTTGATATGCCACAACTGTCATGCTGTGTTGTCGTCTTAGGTCTCTCTTTATGTAGTGTTGTGGTGTCTCTTGTCATGATGTTTGTTTTGTCCTATTTAAAAAAAATGTTTAGCCCCTGTCGCCACAGGAGGCATTTTGCCTCTTGGTAGGCCTTCATTGTAAATAAGAATTTGTTCTTGACTGATTTGCGTAGTTAAATAAAGGATCAATAAAATAAGTTAAAACCTGTCAGGTAAATAGATTATCTTAGCAAAGTACGTTTTACAGTATTGGGTGGAAACATTTTCATCTCTTGTTAAAGATTGAGTTTTGACGTCCGTTCGAGTACTCAAGTACTCATGCCCATCCCTAGCATGTAACCGTACTCACTGTAGTGCCAGACACACACACACAGACTATAGTGCCAACCCCAACTATACTGTTCTTGCTCAGATCTCTTTCTTTACATTGTCCATTCCAGTAACTATGGTGCGTAAACAGGCTAGCCCAGTACAGCTTGGCTTGGTTTGGCTCGATAGGCTCAGTAGTGTGAAAAGGGTATTTGTCATAGCAGCTTATGGCTGTTATAGAGTAGCAGGGTTTACACAGCAGAGGGAGATCACAGGAGAGAGACAACATCAGCACTAGACTATCTGGGACAGAGATCCACAGGGCCAATACCAGTGTCTGGGACAGAGATCCACAGGTCCAATGCCCGTGTCTGGGACAGAGATCCACACGGCCAATACCAGTGTCTGGGACAGAGATCCACATGGCCAATACCAGTGTCTGGGACAGAGATCCACAGGGCCAATACCAGTGTCTGGGACAGAGATCCACAGGGCCAATGCCCGTGTCTGGGACAGAGATCCACACAGCCAATGCCCGTGTCTGGGACAGAGATCCACACGGCCAATGCCAGTGTCTGGGACAGAGATCCACACGGCCAATACCAGTGTCTGGGACAGAGATCCACAGGGCCAATACCAGTGTCTGGGACAGAGATCCACAGGGCCAATACCAGTGTCTGGGACAGAGATCCACAGGGCCAATACCAGTGTCTGGGACAGAGATCCACAGGGCCAATACCAGTGTCTGGGACAGAGATCCACAGGGCCAATACCAGTGTCTGGGACAGAGATCCACAGGGCCAATACCAGTGTCTGGGACAGAGATTCACAGGGCCAATGCCAGTGTCTGGGACAGAGATCCACAGGGCCAATGCCAGTGTCTGGGACAGAGATCCACAGGGCCAATGCCAGTGTCTGGGACAGAGATCCACAGGGCCAATGCCAGTGTCTGGGACAGAGATCCACACGGCCAATGCCCGTGTCTGGGACAGAGATCCACACGGCCAATACCAGTGTCTGGGACAGAGATCCACAGGACCAATACCAGTGTGTTACAGCTGATCTCCTCACACTGCACTTTGGGCTCAGTTAGGTTCAGGTCACAACACAGACTTCAGTCATACATCTGTAATTCTGCAGTGAAGAGTAGGAGACAATATTGTGTCCATGAATCACACAGCAACGAACAGAACTGCAGTATAGATAATGGTTGCTCTCCATAAAAACAAGAATTGCCGATACTTTCGAAGGCATGCGCTCAGGCACCACACACACACACACACACACACACACACCCTCCAACGATGATAGTGTCCCTCTCCTGCTTTATGTTGGAGACTAGTGAAGTTCCTTATCTTTCTCTCTGGTGTCTTCCTGTACTTAATTCTCTGTCAGGCTTTATAAAAGGACTGCTCCTTCACTGCAACATACTGTAGCTACTGATAGAACTGATGAACCATAGAGAAGCCAGCACAACCACAGAGTTTCTCACACTAGACAGTCATGCAGGGTCACTCACAGGTCAGAGGCAGGGCTTTTTCTGGATCAAAAAAGGCTTTAGGTGGTTGGCATGGCAGGGGGCGTGGCAATGAGCACGGTTGGCCGAGAAAATATTAGAGGCCCCCATCTTGGAACTGTAAAGAAATGTTTGCATTTTTAAGCCAATTTACTGCAATTCTACAAATTTTTCCATGCAGCTGAGAATTTATTTTGCCGTTTTAAAGTAAATTTCCTGCGATTCTACATATTCTGCAATTGAGCTGAGACATTTTGCTCATTTCCTGCAATTCTATTACATTTTCTCATGGTTAATGCTGTGTTCTTTTGCTCAGACCTAATACAATGAATACTGCTAAATTCATTGTTTTTGCAATTCTCCTGATTGTCTAGCTTTTATTTTGGTGTTAGTTCTCAAAGTTTATATTATCAAAAATATATAGGTCCATTATATTTTCTACATACTTTATCTGTTTGTAATCTATTAAGTTTACACTTTTTCCATTCAGAAAATGAATAACAAATAATATATATTTTTTATTTGTTTTATTTGTTATTAACTGTTAGGACATAAGCGTCCCAAAAAAACACTTAGGCAGCCCCACACTTAGGCAGCCCCACACTTAGGCAGCCCCACACTTAGGCAGCCCCACACTTAGGCAGCCCCACACTTAGGCAGCCCCACACTTAGGCAGCCCCACACTTAGGCAGCCCCACACTTAGGCAGCCCCACACTTAGGCAGCCCCACACTTAGGCAGCCCCACACTTAGGCAGCCCCACACTTAGGCAGCCCCACACTTAGGCAGCCCCACACTTAGGCAGCCCCACACTTAGGCAGCCCCACACATAGGCAGCCCCACACTTAGGCAGCCCCACACTTAGGCAGCCCCACACTTAGGCAGCCCCACACTTAGGCAGCCCCACACTTAGGCAGCCCCACACTTAGGCAGCCCCACACTTAGGCAGCCCCACACTTAGGCAGCCCCACACTTAGGCAGCCCCACACTTAGGCAGCCCCACACATAGGCAGCCCCACACTTAGACAGCCCCACACTTAGGCAGCCCCACACTTAGGCAGCCCCACACTTAGGCAGCCCCACACTTAGGCAGCCCCACACTTAGGCAGCTCCATTCTCTCAGGAGGCGCGTGTGTGTTCTCTGGGTCTCCATATCTGATCTCTCTCTCCCTCGTCTATACTCACCCCCTCTTCATTTTCCTGATTCCTTGTTCTCAGCAGCCTTATTTGTAGTTGCCATGGTGACTACAGTTAGTTGTACTGTAAAATACCAAATTCATATCCTGTTTATTGTCCACTATATTTGTGCCTTTGAAGGTGGTGCTTGTATTTTAGCGCGGGGGGAGGGAGAGGTGATGCTTTCAACATAACCCAGCAGTACTTTAGTCAACCTCATGTAAAGTGCTCTCCCATTTCAAAATGTTCAACTAAGAGCCCTATGCTAGTTATGGATACAAAGACTACTCTGTTCTCTCCAATTAACAAGATGGCTGGATATATTGAAAATGTGATTGACATGAGTTGAGACTAACTCATATTTGAAATGTGTCTGTGGTCAGGAAAAACTTGCCACTCACAAAATGAAGTTGAATATAATGTTGTTGTTAGATTGGTTATGTCACTACGAGCATAACAAGTGGCAATCAGATGATTTCTTTCAATTAAAACGATGAATCAATTGTCCAATCCAATATCCAATTGTAACAGCTCCCCAGCAAATCAACCAATTAGGTTGTTTGCCTCAGTGAGTGGCCTGTAAATGAGTTTGTTCTTGTCTCGAATGCATTTGTTAATAGCTCCAGGTGTGTATTCTGTCAATGGTAAAATCATTCATATTTCCCACTACTTCTCCCTTGTTTTATATTCATTTCATTAAGTGTATATTTTCATTATTAGTCATTATTTTCCTCAGAGCGTTTGACTGTATGTGTGAGTCAACGTTGCGTGTGTGAAACAGGAAGTAGAAAGAGGATGAATGGGATTTGTGAAACAAAAAGGAGGGTAGAGTGAATGATGTAGGCTAAACTCCTTCCCATCTAGTGAGCCCCTCACTGATGGAGGGGGGGGAGAGGTAGACAGAGAGAGGAAGGACTAGGCTGAAAAGGTTGCCAAGAACAAGCATATCTAGCAAATCCAAAAGAGGATAGTAAAGCTTAGACTTTAGAGGTTCATAAACCTCCTGGTACTTAAGGATAGAGAGATGAAAGCAGAGGGAGACAGACAGACAGAGAGAGGGGAGAGAGAGATGTGAATCTTGAGCAATGAGGTCAATACCAGTTCATCTGGAGGTGTGTGTCTGCGTGTGCGTGTGCGTGTGCGTGTACGTGCGTTTGTTTCCTTGTGAGAGAGAGGGCACACACACACTTTTAATGAGGATGGACTGGCAGAGGCTCAACAATATTATCCTTACCCCCTGCATACTCCCACCAACCAGCCTTGCTTCTCTATCTACCCAGACTGTAGAGCTTTGGATGAAATACAATTTCATGAAATTACCTGTTTCTGCTAGTGTGGAGTAAGTGTATTAAAACTCCAATAACAACTCCATTAAAGTTCACTAGGTACTATAAAGTTAGCTCTCTAGAGACCTCAGGGTAAATAAGGAGTTGTTATCTGAAACAACTTTCTAACAGACCTTTCTATTTGTCCCTCCCTCCCTCCCTCCCTCCCTCCCTCCCTCCCTCCCTCCCTCCCTCCCTCCCTCCCTCCCTCCCTCCCTCCCTCCCTCCCTCCCTCCCTCCCTCCCTCCCTCCCTCCCTCCCTCACACCAGTGTTTGTTTCTCACTGTTTACATATGTGTGAAGTCATTGCTGTAGTTCGATACAGAGAAGATTAGCATTCCAGCGATATTATTCTGTTGAAATTTAATTTGATCTGTGAGAAATGAAGCTAATTAAGGACTTACTTTATATGTACATAGCTCCTCCTACATAACTACTTCCGTACATGCATTCCTTGTAGTAGTGTTGTACTGTTAGAAACGTACTGCACTGCTGGAGCTAGAAACACAAGCATTTCCCTGCAGCTGCTTTAACATCTGCTGGTCTGTGTACGCAACAAATAAACATCGATTTGATTTCTGTGTCTGCTATGTCACTGCTATTGTCACAACTCCCATCAAAAACATGCAGTGGATGTGCGCACACACAAACACAGTTGGATACATTTGTAGCCTGGACAAGCTATTAGTCGTTCACTTACAGTATGAAAGCAGTGAAACAATTCTAACCTCTTACCTTTCCCTCCTCGCAAACCCCCCCTCTCTCTGTGGCACTGATAGTTACCATGGTAACAGTAGATTTGCTTGGAGTGGCTGCTGGCTGGCAGACATGCCAGTGTGCGGGTGGGTGGGTGAATGAGCAGTGGGCGTGCTGGTTCTCCTAGCCCCTCTCCCTCAGTCCCGAGAGTAAATATTAACTTAATGACAGAGTGGCCCCCTGGTGCTCTGCTCCACAGACAGACATACAGAAAGGCACACACGCAAGACCGCCAGACAGACCGTCAGAGACCGGTAGACAGACAGACCGTCAGACAGGTAATTAGTAGATAAGTGGTAGTATGGGAAGACCTCGCCATGCCCCCGGGTTCCACATGGCTGCACACATCACTGTTACCACACTGGGTAGAGCTGCCTGGGTAGAGCCCCCCTCATTAACATGGAGCTGGGGCTGAGTCACATCACATAGAAATATAGGGTCGGGTTCTCAGACACACATTAGGCTTAGTCCTAGACTAAAATGCTCTTTCAATGGAGATTCTTCATTCCGTATGATTTTTTTCAGGGCTAGGCTTAATCCGTGTTCAAGAAAACTGCTCCGTGTGTTCCTGAATTGTTCTCATCCACTGGGTGCACGTTGGGTCGAGCCCCACTCATTATCATATGGCTGGGTCTGACCACCACAGATGAGCTGCAACTTGCACATCAGAACAGTTCTAGGACACTATTTCTACGTGATCATCATGGAACGATGATTTGAATGTGGATGTCCATTCTAGTAATTGTAAATGTTCTATAATGGAAACCCACTTTGACACAGGTATTTATCCGCCCCATTGTGTTCCAGGACTGCACTCTCTTCTATTTCACCAACGCTGCATATTCACAAATATTGTGATTTATCTAGGGGAGAGTTTTTGAAGCACTGAAATCAATCCGTGGGAGTGTTTCCAACCATAAATGTTAAACACTTAGCAACCAGTCATAGAAATAAATAACGAGGTCAATATCAATGTTATTAAAAACAATGCAAGGAAAATAATGAGGGTTTCCTGTTAAGTCAAATGGCGTCTTGTCATTGTTTTTGTTGTGTAATTAAAGAAAGCACTGTGGCCTGCTAGTTGTTGGTTTGGAAGCCAGAGCTTTCATTTAGATGAACCTGTTGCCTAATTAAGACAGCCACTTCTCTCCTCTCTGCTAGCACTGTGCCAGTCTCTAATGGCAGTGTGTGTGTGGCCGTTTCCTCTCTGCTAGCACTGTGCCAGTCTCTAATGGCAGTGTGTGTGTGGCCGATTCCTCTCCGCTAACACCGTGCCAGTCTCTAATGGCAATGTGTGTGTGGCTGTTTCCTCTTCGCTAGCACCGTGCCAGTCTCTAATGGCAGTGTGTGTGTGGCCGTTTCCTCTCTGCTAGCACCGTGCCAGTCTCTAATGGCAGTGTGTGTGGCCGTTTCCTCTCTGCTAGCACCGTGCCAGTCTCTAATGGCAGTGTGTGTGTGGCCGTTTCCTCTCTGCTAGCACCGTGCCAGTCTCTAATGGCAGTGTGTGTGGCCGTTTCCTCTCTGCTAGCACCGTGCCAGTCTCTAATGGCAGTGTGTGTGTGTGGCCGTTTCCTCTCTGCTAGCACCGTGCCAGTCTCTAATGGCAGTGTGTGTGTGGCCGTTTCCTCTCTGCTAGCACTGTGCCAGTCTCTAATGGCAGTGTGTGTGGCCGTTTCCTCTCTGCTAGCACTGTGCCAGTCTCTAATGGCAATGTGTGTGTGGCCGTTTCCTCTCTGCTAGCACTGTGCCAGTCTCTAATGGCAGTGTGTGTGTGGCCGTTTCCTCTCTGCTAGCACCGTGCCAGTCTCTAATGGCAGTGTGTGTGTGTGGCCGTTTCCTCTCTGCTAGCACCGTGCCAGTCTCTAATGGCAGTGTGTGTGTGGCCGTTTCCTCTCTGCTAGCACCGTGCCAGTCTCTAATGGCAGTGTGTGTGTGTGGCCGTTTCCTCTCTGCTAGCGCCGTGCCAGTCTCTAATGGCAGTGTGTGTGTGGCCGTTTCCTCTCTGCTAGCACTGTGCCAGTCTCTAATGGCAGTGTATGTGGCCGTTTCCTCTCCGCTAGCACCGTGCCAGTCTCTAATGGCAGTGTGTGTGTGGCCGTTTCCTCTCTGCTAGCACTGTGCCAGTCTCTCTAATGGCAGTGTGTGTGTGGCCGTTTCCTCTCTGCTAGCACCGTGCCAGTCTCTAATGGCAGTGTGTGTGGCCGTTTCCTCTCTGCTAGCACCGTGCCAGTCTCTAATGGCAGTGTGTGTGGCCGTTTCCTCTCCGCTAGCACAGTGCCAGTCTCTAATGGCAGTGTGTGTGTGGCCGTTTCCTCTCCGCTAGCACCGTGCCAGTCTCTAATGGCAATGTGTGTGTGTGTGTGTGTGTGTGTGTGTGTGTGTGTGTGTGTGTGTGTGTGTGTGTGTGTGTGTGTGTGTGTGTGTGTGTAGCCGTTTTGTCTCTGCTAGGAAGGAGCGCCAGTCTGTAATGGCTAGCCAGATGGATTTAAATGCAAACTAGAGTCTAATGAACTGATTTGATAAAAATTGTCGAATAGGAATTTCCACGCACGCACGCACACACACACACACCGATGGGTTGGCAAACAGTTCGCACAGCATTCATTATTCATTGTTCTATTTTTCTATCGTCAGACGCTTAATTGCACTAGAACGATGGTTCTGAAGGGCCCAATGGGTCCAGGTTTTAAACGGGAACAGGTGAGATGATGATTAAGAAGATGACAAGGGAGGAGTGAGGGATGTGTAGAGGTTAGAGGGATGAACTGATAACACAGATGATGGATAGAGTGCTCTGGTTGCAGGTGGTGTATATGATGCGAGTAGGGCCCATTGTTTTCCTTGATCACGTGACCTGGACAGGAAGAACTCTGTCCCCTTGTTAAACACATGACCCTGGTCTGATGGTAATGAAGAACTCCTTGACCTAAATATGTCATGGATTTGGAGTATATGGGGCTGAACAGGTACTTCTGGATCGACCCACAAATCAAGTCTGTCTGTGTTCATCTGTCTGTCACTGACGGTGTGTGTCCATCTGATTTTCCAGATGCTGGTGACCACCCCTGAGAAGTGGGACGTGGTGACCAGGAAGAGCGTTGGAGACGTGGCCCTGTCCCAGATCGTAAAGCTCCTCATCCTGGACGAGGTGCATCTGCTACACGAGGACAGAGGACCAGTTCTGGAGAGCCTGGTGGCCAGGACACTACGACAGGTTAGTCCCTCTCTATCTCAGCATAAGTCTCTAAAAAATATAAATATATATTGGTAGCACTGGTGCTCCCAACTTTAAAAGTTAGTAGCACAAAATAAAATTTTGAGATAAAGCCTGTATTGGGCATATATTAATTATATCTACTTTTGAAGCACATGGTGTGGCTAGAAACTATAACCCTTTAAAGACTTTGTTTATTGTCAATTATTATATATATATATATATATATATATATATATATATATATATATATATATATATATATATATATATATATATATATATATATATATATATATATATATATATTTAACCTTACTTAAACAGTAACCTATCCAACAATAACCTATTAAAAGCAGTTCTGTAACAATGAGGTTTGTGCAGTAGGCTATAGGCCCAATACATTATCACTGCATATTGGCTATGCTTGAATTGACCTGCCAATGTTGTTCTTCTCAGATGATTTAAGTATTTCAAAACGTATGGTTTATGATCACACTGGTTCTAGATCAGTTGTTGTATTACTTGTGAGGCCCAGCTGAGTGAGCATACATTTTAATAATGTGCTTTTTTATTTATTTCACTGGACTGATGGTCAGTTTCAGCGGGGGGGTGCAGCAGAGGGTCTGCCTCTCACCATCCCTCTGCTCTCCCTCCCTCCGCTGAGACTGACTGTGACCAAAAAGGGGACGTCATCCAGCTGATGGTGAAACTCGTGTCTCATGCTCAAATTCATGTTACTCCTATGACCAGTGGAAGTGAACTATCCCTCCATATAAAAATAGACACAAGCCACCAATAATAACAATGCAAGTATTTCCATACACTTTGCTGCTCATTCATTGCAGCTGCAGTGCTGGTTGAAATGCGAGTGGAAGAAGGGAGAGGCTCATTTAATGGCGTAGATAAGTGTTGAATAAAAAGTGGTTACAGTGTTGAATAAAAGTGTAAACGTGAACTCACTTTGCTCTCTAGTCATGGTTTTAAAATCTCACAGTATCAATTTAGCTGGGCATCGACTGCAGACACGGTAATCTGAGCCATCCGATTGGCCAGCTGTAGGCCTATAGGTGCTCTTGATTTGCTCTCTGGGCTGGCGAGTATGGCACTCGGAGGCAGCGGCACAGCGAAGAAGAATCATAACAATTATTCTGGGTGATCACATGGTTTTGCAGTCTTACTGGTGCCCCCAAAATAAAATTCCAGGTCGTACAGCAAAATATTTTCGAGCATATGCGACCAAAATGGTCGGACTTTAGTGCCCTGGTCCCAGCCCTTATCCTACCCTGTCCTCCCCTTGTCCCCTCTCACCACACTAGCCTGGTGGTCAGCCCACTCCGACAGGTCAGTCCCTCCCTCTATCATTACACTAGGGTCTCCTCACCATGGTGAACATTATGCACAAGGATATTAGTACAACACAGTCATTCTCATTCAACCATATCAGGTTTCTGTCATTGTTAAACATTGTAAGGGTTTTGTCTAGTCTTGGTTTGTGGAGCTGTGTGTTTACCTCAGTCAGAGTCAGTGATTTAGCTTTAGTTAGCCTGTCTGTCTGTGGGCTGTGCTGCCTGTGCTTTGTGTTTCTGCGTCTGAGTGGGATGCCTGATTCCCTCTTATGATGATTGACAGCGTCCTGCGCAGGGATCAGCCCGGCCGTTTGGGATATTAGAGTGATTATGCAAATTTAGACAACCTGGGAAATGGGAGCCATCGTTCCGGAGTGTCCCGCAACCGTGTTCCATTGTGACGAGCCTGCGTCAGGTGTCAATCCCAGCCAGGGAGGAAATGAATAAATGGAGCGGGGATAGAGAGATGCATGGTAGGAATTTTCACGGTCTCCTAGGTGACGAGGGATCGAAAAGAAAAAAAAAATTCATGGGCAGACACACACACACACATCAATATACCAATATGAATGTTAAAATATTGATGATAGACATAAAAGTTGGAGATGAAAGAGAGGAGTGTTGAGAACAAAATGGAGAAAGAGACCGATCAGAGAGGGGAGAGACTGAGAGAAGGATACTGACAGGATATATTGCTGCTTTTTATTTATTTATTTATTTTAGTGTGCTGTGACGTCGGGGACCTCTGGGTGGGTAAGGTTAACCGCCAGGTAATTGAAAAGCAGTCTGTACGTCTGACCGCTGTTGACTCCGTTCACAGCCTATTCATGTGCAGCTCTAGCTGCTATCACTGGAGAAGGGCTGAGGGAGTGTCCTGTGAGGCCACACCCCTACCTAGAGACTCTCCTAGACCGCACACTGCTGCCTCTTTGTCTGTCTCTTCGCGTTTGTCTAGGGTGTTATAAACACTATAACTAGCGTTTGTCATGGAGCCGTGGGCTGTTATGAAGGCATATAACATGTCTTATAATGCATTATGACTGTTCATTTGGCCTATACACAGGCAGGTACTTCAGAGGCAGTGTGTGTAGGTTTTTTTGCACATAAAATCCAAGATGGATCCAACCGTCCTGAGTAGCACAGCAGAAATGTCTTTCCTGTGTTTCTCCAGCCAGCGTTTGTAATTAAGGTGTTTGTGCCGTACTGGAGACAACAGTCAACAGCACATTGGAAGGTGTCTTTAAGACACTGTCAATTATTGATTGGCGCACAGTAAGCAAGATTGTCGCCTCTGGAAGTACAAAAAGGAGTCCACCTCATCAATTAAACATGACGAGGTAGAGAGGAAACAACACAACAGTTCTCCGAAGGAGAAGGACAGGGTCTTTAGTTCTCTGGTTTCCAAGAAGAGACAAATCAGACAGCACTGCAGACACTGGGCTCTGTTGTAGAGCCTTCCAGGGAAGTCTGTGGGGTTCCAGTAACCCTGAAGTTGTGGTCTGTGGGGTTCCAGTAACCCTGAAGTTGTGGTCTGTGGGGTTCCAGTAACTCTGAAGTTGTGGTCTGTGGGGGTCCAGTAACCCTGAAGTTGTGGTCTGTGGTTGCTCTACAAGTCTTCAGGCCTCAGCCACAGTCATAACCCACAAATCATATCTCATATATGATCATATCAATATTTAGGTTAACCATCAAAGTTGCGGTAACTTTGATCCAGAACACATAGGAGTACATGGAACAACCAGACTTCAGAATGATATGTGCTTCAGTGAGACGGTGAGGAAGGGTGATGGTGTGTATCTTTATTGAGAAATGACAAGCTTAGATGGACATATAAACCATTGGAGAAACGCGCTCAGGCCACAGTAGAGAAATCCACCATATCTTATTCCTCCTCAACTGAACCCACAAATATAGACACATAAGAAACCGGAGTCTTTATGGTTCACTCTTTCTCCCTCCCTGCGTTTTTTCTTTTATTTTTTTGGAAGTCGACATACTTATCATCCATTCCTACCCACAATACTCCAGGAGTTGAAGGACCCCAAACCCATTGCACATATACCCCCAACTCTAACTACACACACATACACACACACACACACACAAATAAACTCTCACACGAGCACACACACATCCCTCCTGTCCAATTACCGCTACACCTGACAGGCTAACCTAATTGTTAGTGTTTTCTGCTGGAGGAACCACGGCTGGTGCTCCTGACACAGGAGGAACAGGGTGCTTAAGTTCACATCTTTTAACCTCATGAATATGGAGTTCTCTGCCTCTAAATTAAGTCGAGGCTCTAAAGGATGTTCTATTTTCCTCCTTTCTCTTTATGTAAATATAGGATGATCACTGAAGCAGTTATCACGTGATGTTTTGCTTGTCAAAAGTTTTGGTTTATTTAATTTTCTCCCGTCGTCAGGTAGTCTCACCCCAGGCTTTATATTGCTCCGGAGATAAACATTTGGTTATTACCTGCATTTTAAAACCTGTTCATCACTGGAGGCATTAGTGTGGATGGCTCTTTGGTAAAGTATCATAGATGCAGAAGTGTTGAAAACTGTATAATGAACTATCGCTGATCATGTAATGTGTTAGTCTATTCAATGTTTCAGCAATACCATCTGGGACAAAGCTCAGGGAAAGCAGCTGCCCTCGAGAGCCCATTAAGTGAGAGTAATGGAGAAATGGTGTGTGTAAGAAGCCTACTATCTACTCAACAAGGCTGACTTGGGCACTGTTAATGAACATAATGTGTATCTACAGTATGGGCCGCTTTGTTACCACTGTGCTGACACAGTGCTGTGTGTGTGTTAGGCTGGTCCGGGCCAGGACTATCGGCTGCCAGGGATTGGCTGGGCCCTATCTTGATAGAGGGTATAAACGGGTACTGCATCACATTAAAAGCCTTACCAATCTTCCCTGTCACACTCACCTCAGGAGGCAAGGAGATGGGCCTCTCACACATACACTCAGGCTCTCTCCCTCGCTGCTCTCTGTCTGCATCTATCTGTTCGCTCCCTCGCTGCTCTCTGTCTGCATCTATCTGTTCTCTCTCCCTCGCTGCTCTCTGTCTGCATCTATCTGTTCTCTCTCCCTCGCTGCTCTCTGTCTGCATCTATCTGTTCTCTCTCCCCCGCTGCTCTCTGTCTGCATCTATCTGTTCTCTCTCCCTCACTGCCCTCTGTCTGCATCTATCTGTTCTCTCTCCCTCACTGCCCTCTGTCTGCATCTATCTGTTCGCTCCCTCGCTGCTCTCTGTCTGCATCTATCTCTTCTCTCTCCCCCACTTATTTATTTTATTTATTTATTTATTTACCTTTATTTAACCAGGTAGGCAAGTTGAGAACAAGTTCTCATTTACAATTGCGACCTGGCCAAGATAAAGCAAAGCAGTTCGACAGATAAAACGACACAGAGTTACACATGGAGTAAAAACAAACATACAGTCAATAATGCAGTATAAACAAGTCTATATACAATGTGAGGTGAGAAGGGAGGTAAAGGCAAAAAAGGCCATGATGGCAAAGTAAATACAATATAGCAAGTAAAATACTGGAATGGTAGTTTTGCAATGGAAGAATGTGCAAAGTAGAAATAAAAAATAATGGGGTGCAAAGGAGCAAAATAAATAAATAAATTAAAATTAAATACAGTTGGGAAAGAGGTAGTTGTTTGGGCTAAATTATAGGTGGGCTATGTACAGGTGCAGTAATCTGTGAGCTGCTCTGACAGTTGGTGCTTAAAGCTAGTGAGGGAGATAAGTGTTTCCAGTTTCAGAGATTTTTGTAGTTCGTTCCAGTCATTGGCAGCAGAGAACTGGAAGGAGAGGCGGCCAAAGAAAGAATTGGTTTTGGGGGTGACTAGAGAGATATACCTGCTGGAGCGTGTGCTACAGGTGGGAGATGCTATGGTGACCAGCGAGCTGAGATAAGGGGGGACTTTACCTAGCAGGGTCTTGTAGATGACATGGAGCCAGTGGGTTTGGCGACGAGTATGAAGCGAGGGCCAGCCAACGAGAGCGTACAGGTCGCAATGGTGGGTAGTATATGGGGCTTTGGTGATAAAACGGATTGCACTGTGATAGACTGCATCCAATTTGTTGAGTAGGGTATTGGAGGCTATTTTGTAAATGACATCGCCAAAGTCGAGGATTGGTAGGATGGTCAGTTTTACAAGGGTATGTTTGGCAGCATGAGTGAAGGATGCTTTGTTGCGAAATAGGAAGCCAATTCTAGATTTAACTTTGGATTGGAGATGTTTGATATGGGTCTGGAAGGAGAGTTTACAGTCTAACCAGACACCTAAGTATTTGTAGTTGTCCACGTATTCTAAGTCAGAGCCGTCCAGAGTAGTGATGTTGGACAGGCGGGTAGGTGCAGGTAGCGATCGGTTGAAGAGCATGCATTTAGTTTTACTTGTATTTAAGAGCAATTGGAGGCCACGGAAGGAGAGTTGTATGGCATTGAAGCTTGCCTGGAGGGTTGTTAACACAGTGTCCAAAGAAGGGCCGGAAGTATACAGAATGGTGTCGTCTGCGTAGAGGTGGATCAGGGACTCACCAGCAGCAAGAGCGACCTCATTGATGTATACAGAGAAGAGAGTCGGTCCAAGAATTGAACCCTGTGGCACCCCCATAGAGACTGCCAGAGGTCCGGACAGCAGACCCTCCGATTTGACACACTGAACTCTATCAGAGAAGTAGTTGGTGAACCAGGCGAGGCAATCATTTGAGAAACCAAGGCTGTCGAGTCTGCCGATGAGGATATGGTGATTGACAGAGTCGAAAGCCTTGGCCAGATCAATGAATACGGCTGCACAGTAATGTTTCTTATCGATGGCGGTTAAGATATCGTTTAGGACCTTGAGCGTGGCTGAGGTGCACCCATGACCAGCTCTGAAACCGGATTGCATAGCAGAGAAGGTATGGTGAGATTCGAAATGGTCGGTAATCTGTTTGTTGACTTGGCTTTCGAAGACCTTAGAAAGGCACGGTAGGATAGATATAGGTCTGTAGCAGTTTGGGTCAAGAGTGTCCCCCCCTTTGAAGAGGGGGATGACCGCAGCTGCTTTCCAATCTTTGGGAATCTCAGACGACACGAAAGAGAGGTTGAACAGGCTAGTAATAGGGGTGGCAACAATTTCGGCAGATAATTTTAGGAAGAAAGGGTCCAGATTGTCTAGCCCGGCTGATTTGTAGGGGTCCAGATTTTGCAGCTCTTTCAGAACATCAGCTGAATGGATTTGGGAGAAGGAGAAATGGGGAAGGCTTGGGCGAGTTGCTGTTGGGGGTGCAGTGCTGTTGTCCGGGGTAGGAGTAGCCAGGTGGAAAGCATGGCCAGCCGTAGAAAAATGCTTATTGAAATTCTCAATTATGGTGGATTTATCAGTGGTGACAGTGTTTCCTATCTTCAGTGCAGTGGGCAGCTGGGAGGAGGTGTTCTTATTCTCCATGGACTTTACAGTGTCCCAGAACTTTTTTGAGTTAGTGTTGCAGGAAGCAAATTTCTGCTTGAAAAAGCTAGCCTTGGCTTTTCTAACTGCCTGTGTATAATGATTTCTAGCTTCCCTGAACAGCTGCATATCACGGGGGCTGTTCGATGCTAATGCAGAACGCCATAGGATGTTTTTGTGTTGGTTAAGGGCAGTCAGGTCTGGGGAGAACCAAGGGCTATATCTGTTCCTGGTTCTAAATTTCTTAAATGGGGCATGTTTATTTAAGATGGTTAGGAAGGCATTTAAAAAAAATATCCAGGCATCCTCTACTGACGGGATGAGATCAATATCCTTCCAGGATACCCCGGCCAGGTCGATTAGAAAGGCCTGCTCGCAGAAGTGTTTCAGGGAGCGTTTTACAGTGATGAGTGGAGGTCGTTTGACCGCTGACCCATTACGGATGCAGGCAATGAGGCAGTGATCGCTGAGATCTTGGTTGAAGACGGCAGAGGTGTATTTAGAGGGGAAGTTGGTTAGGATGATATCTATGAGGGTGCCCGTGTTTAAGGTTTTGGGGAGGTACCTGGTAGGTTCATTGATTATTTGTGTGAGATTGAGGGCATCAAGTTTAGATTGTAGGATGGCTGGGGTGTTAAGCATGTTCCAGTTTAGGTCGCCTAGCAGCACGAACTCTGAAGATAGATGGGGGGCAATCAGTTCACATATGGTGTCCAGAGCACAGCTGGGGGCAGAGGGTGGTCTATAGCAGGCGGCAACGGTGAGAGACTTGTTTTTAGAGAGGTGGATTTTTAAAAGTAGAAGTTCGAATTGTTTGGGTACAGACCTGGATAGTAGGACAGAACTCTGCAGGCTATCTTTGCAGTAGATTGCAACACCGCCCCCTTTGGCAGTTCTATCTTGTCTGAAAATGTTGTAGTTTGGAATTAAAATGTCTGAGTTTTTGGTGGTCTTCCTAAGCCAGGATTCAGACACAGCTAGAACATCCGGGTTGGCAGAGTGTGCTAAAGCAGTGAATAGAACAAACTTAGGGAGGAGGCTTCTAATGTTAACATGCATGAAACCAAGGCTATTACGGTTACAGAAGTCGTCAAAAGAGAGCGCCTGGGGAATAGGAGTGGAGCTAGGCACTGCAGGGCCTGGATTCACCTCTACATCGCCAGAGGAACATAGGAGGAGTAGAATAAGGGTACGGCTAAAAGCTATGAGAATTGGTCGTCTAGAACGTCTGGAACATAGAGTAAAAGGAGGTTTCTGGGGGCGATAAAATAGCATCAAGGTATAATGTACAGACAAATGTATGGTAGGATGTGAATACAGTGGAGGTAAACCTAGGTATTGAGTGATGAAGAGAGAGATATTGTCTCTAGAAACATCGTTGAAACCAGGAGATGTCATTGCATGTGTGGGTGGTGGAACTAATAGGTTGGATAAGGTATAGTGAGCAGGACTAGAGGCTCTACAGTGAAATAAGCCAATAAACACTAACCAGAACAGAAATGGACAAGACATATTGACATTAAGGGGAGGCACTTCTCTGTCTGCATCTCTGTTCTCTCTCCCCCACTGCTCTCTGTCTGCATCTCTGTTCTCTCTCCCTCACTGCTCTCTGTCTGCATCTGTCTGTTCTCTCTCCCTCGCTGCTCTCTGTCTGCATCTATCTGTTCTCTCTCCCCCACTTCTCTGTCTGCATCTATCTGTTCTCTCTCCCTCACTTATCTGTCTGCATCTATCTGTTCTCTCTCCCCCACTTCTCTGTCTGCATCTATCTGTTCTCTCCCTCGCTGCTCTCTGTCTGCATCTGTCTGTTTTCTCTCCCTCGCTGCTCTCTGTCTGCATCTGTCTGTTCTCTCTCCCTCACTGCTCTCTGTCTGCATCTGTCTGTTCTCTCTCCCTCACTGCTCTCTGTCTGCATCCATCTGTTCTCTCTCCCTCACTGCTCTCTGTCTGCATCCGTCTGTTCTCTCTCCCTCGCTGCCCTCTGTCTGCATCTGTCTGTTCTCTCTCCCTCACTGCTCTCTGTCTGCATCTGTCTGTTCTCTCTCCCTCGCTGCTCTCTGTCTGCATCTGTCTGTTCTCTCTCCCTCGCTGCTCTCTGTCTGCATCTGTCTGTTCTCTCTCCCTCGCTGCTCTCTGTCTGCATCCGTCTGTTCTCTCTCCCTCGCTGCCCTCTGTCTGCATCTGTCTGTTCTCTCTCCCTCACTGCTCTCTGTCTGCATCCGTCTGTTCTCTCTCCAATGTTCTCTGTCTGCATCTGTCTGTTCTCTCTCCCTCACTGCTCTCTGTCTGCATCCGTCTGTTCTCTCTCCCCCAATGCTCTCTGTCTGCATCTGTCTGTTCTCTCTCCCTCACTGCTCTGTCTGCATCTATCTGTTCTCTCTCCCTCACTGCTCTCTGTCTGCATCTATCTGTTCTCTCTCCCTCACTGCTCTCTGTCTGCATCTGTCTGTTCTCTCTCCCTCGCTGCTCTCTGTCTGCATCTATCTGTTCTCTCTCCCTCACTGCTCTCTGTCTGCATCTGTCTGTTCTCTCTCCCTCACTGCTGTCTGTCTGCATCTCTGTTCTCTCTCCCCCGCTGCTCTCTGTCTGCATCTGTCTGTTCTCTCTCCCTCGCTGCTCTCTGTCTGCATCTGTCTGTTCTCTCTCCCTCACTGCCCTCTGTCTGCATCTCTGTTCTCTCTCCCTCGCTGCTCTCTGTCTGCATCTATCTGTTCTCTCTCCCTCGCTGCTCTCTGTCTGCATCTATCTGTTCTCTCTCCCTCGCTGCTCTCTGTCTGCATCTATCTGTTCTCTCTCCCTCGCTGCTCTCTGTCTGCATCTATCTGTTCTCTCTCCCTCACAGCTCTCTGTCTACATCTCTGTTCTCTCTCCCTCGCTGCTCTCTGTCTGCATCTGTCTGTTCTCTCTCCCTCGCTGCTCTCTGTCTGCATCTGTCTGTTCTCTCTCCCTCGCTGCTCTCTGTCTGCATCCGTCTGTTCTCTCTCCCTCGCTGCCCTCTGTCTGCATCTGTCTGTTCTCTCTCCCTCACTGCTCTCTGTCTGCATCCGTCTGTTCTCTCTCCAATGTTCTCTGTCTGCATCTGTCTGTTCTCTCTCCCTCACTGCTCTCTGTCTGCATCCGTCTGTTCTCTCTCCCCCAATGCTCTCTGTCTGCATCTGTCTGTTCTCTCTCCCTCACTGCTCTGTCTGCATCTATCTGTTCTCTCTCCCTCACTGCTCTCTGTCTGCATCTATCTGTTCTCTCTCCCTCACTGCTCTCTGTCTGCATCTGTCTGTTCTCTCTCCCTCGCTGCTCTCTGTCTGCATCTATCTGTTCTCTCTCCCTCACTGCTCTCTGTCTGCATCTGTCTGTTCTCTCTCCCTCACTGCTGTCTGTCTGCATCTCTGTTCTCTCTCCCCCGCTGCTCTCTGTCTGCATCTGTCTGTTCTCTCTCCCTCGCTGCTCTCTGTCTGCATCTGTCTGTTCTCTCTCCCTCACTGCCCTCTGTCTGCATCTCTGTTCTCTCTCCCTCGCTGCTCTCTGTCTGCATCTATCTGTTCTCTCTCCCTCGCTGCTCTCTGTCTGCATCTATCTGTTCTCTCTCCCTCGCTGCTCTCTGTCTGCATCTATCTGTTCTCTCTCCCTCGCTGCTCTCTGTCTGCATCTATCTGTTCTCTCTCCCTCACAGCTCTCTGTCTACATCTCTGTTCTCTCTCCCTCGCTGCTCTCTGTCTGCATCTGTCTGTTCTCTCTCCCTCGCTGCTCTCTGTCTGCATCTCTGTTCTCTCTCCCTCGCTGCTCTCTGTCTGCATCTATCTGTTCTCTCTCCCTCGCTGCTCTCTGTCTGCATCTCTGTTCTCTCTCCCTCGCTGCCCTCTGCATCTGTCTGTTCTTTCTCCCTCGCGCTCGCTTTCTTTCTCTCATTCGCATTCTCTCTCCCACACACACAGACAAACCTACATGGTCTTTCTCTCTCTGAAGTGTTTGCACGTATCCCACCTCTCGTGTAAGACAACACTTCTCCCACTTCTTCCCTGTCGAGGAGGGGTGTAGGGAAGCATCCGGGTTTGATCCAAATCACCTACTGAAATCACTGTGTCATGACTGGTGAAGTCCAGTCAGATTGTGATGTCATCATTGTGGGACTTTGCTGTAAGATGTCCATTCAGCGTACGTCATCATGGTGTGACCTTGGTGTGGGTTTATTCCAGGTGGAGTCAACCCAGAGTATGATCCGTATCCTGGGTCTGTCGGCCACGCTGCCCAACTACCTGGACGTGGCCTCCTTCCTCCACGTCAACCCCTACATCGGACTCTTCTACTTCGACAGCCGCTTCAGACCCGTGCCCCTCGGACAGAGCTTCGTCGGCATCAAGACCACCAACAAGGTGACCACATACACACACACACACACACACACACTGCTAACACGCATCAAGCTGACCATACTGCCAGAACTCATGTGTCTTTAGCAGGGCCAGGAGTTTTGTTTTACCACGTTCTTCTGAATCATTTGACCTGGTCAAACGTAGGTGAAAGGGGATACCTAGTGAGTTGCACAACTGAATGCATTCAACTGAAATGTGTTTTCTTCATTTAACCCAACCCCTCTGAATCAGAGAGGTGGGGAGGGGGCTGCCTTAATCGATGTCCGTGTCATCGGTACCCGGATAGCAGTTGTTGTTGGGAGGTAACTGCCTTGCTCAAGGGCAGAATGGCAGGTTCGATTCAAACCAGCGACCTTTCGTTTACTCTGCCAATGCTCTTAAACATTTCTAACACAGCCAATATGTGTTTCTCTCAGATCCAGCAGCTTCATGATATGGAGGAGGTTTGCTATGAGAAGGTTCTGGAGCAGATCAGAAATGGACATCAGGTAAGGCTCTCTGTACTGTACTGTGTGTGTGTGTGTTAGTCTCCCTCTCCAGCCCCCAGCTGACTCACTCCCCCAGCTTCCAGAGTTGTGGATTCATCCATTTCCACTTAGCCCCATCTGCGCTGTGTGTTGAGTTCCCAGTCCAGCCTGCTGGTTCTGTCTGTATCCCCTTAACATATACCCACACACCTATGCGAACAACACGTACACACACTTAGGCACACCACGAGCGCGCACACACACGTGTGTATGTGTGTGTACACATTGTCTCATTCAAACACACACAGTGCACAAGTAAATTAATCTACACCCAGTTTGCCTGCAGTCAATACATGTTTTTAAAAGGATCTGAAATACTGTACCAGGTTCTGGTATCTGAATTGGAAAATGTGGTTTGTGTTTTCAGTCTCACAGTCGGCGAGTCTAGATGTGATGTCATCTTTCTGTCTGTGGGTCACAGCCCTGAAGCCAAAACTCTCCAATAGGGAGCATCTGTCTAGGCTCCATATTAAATTGTCAGAAATGGCTGTGACATATATTAATTTCATCTGGGAAGGGTGATGGATGGAATTGTCTGGATGAAGCCCCCTGGCCCTCCTGTGCTGGGGTTTCAGCTCGGCAGACGGAACTTTAATAAGCTTTCAAACCAGCGGTTACCGTGGACGCTTCCCTCCTCACAGCTCTGCACTGATAAAACAGCTTCAATAAATAACAGTTTGCTGCAGTGGGCCCACAGCGAGGGGATGGAAGAGACGCTAGGCTACGCTGCTCAATCTGTGCTAACCCCTGCTTAGTATAGGTAACCCTGCAGAAAGTTTTAACTTGAGGCTTATTAATAGAATAGACTGTTTGATGATATCACATTGACATATCGTGTGTGTGATGTACAGCATCACATTAAGAGAATGTTTCACTTCATCTGGCGTTGCTGCCGCAAGTCATTTCCAAACCCCAGACATTCTGTAATTTCTTAAGTCACTGTGCTGAGGAGATGAAACTATCCAGCTAGGCCCTGCTGCTGCTGCCTTCAACATGGCTGAATGATGACACATTAGACTTGAAGAGAAAGAAAATAAGTTTCAAGCTGACATTTCAAAAATGTTTTGAGCTTGTAATGCATCATAATTAGAGGTCGACCGATTATGATTTTTCAACGCCGATACCGATTATTGGAGGACCAAAAAAGCCGATACCGATTTAATCGGACGATTTACATTTTTTTATTGATCATAATGAAAATTACAACAATACTGAATGAACACTTATTTTAACTTAATATAATACATCAATAAAATCAAGTTATCCTCAAGTAAATAATGAAACATGTTCAATTTGGTTTAAATAATACAAAAACAAAGTGTTGGAGAAGAAAGTAAAAGTGCAATATGTGCTATGTAAAAAAACTAACGTTTCAGCACCTTGCTCAGAACATAAGAACATATGAAAGCTGGTGGTTCCTTTTAACATGAGTCTTCAATATTCCCAGGTAAGACGTTTTAGGTTGTAGTTATTGTAGGAATTATAGGACTATTTCCTGAAGTTTGACTGAAGTTTGAAACGCTATTAGCGCGCGCTAACTAGCTAGCCATTTCACTTCGGTTACACCTACCTCATCTCGGGAGTTGATAGGCTTGAAGTCATAAACAGCGCAATGCTTGATGCACAACGAAGAGCTGCTGGCAAAACGCACGAAAGTGCTGTTTGAATGAATGTTTACGCGCCTGCTTTTGCCTACCACCGCTCAGTCAGATACTGCCTGTTACGCATTCGCGTAACAGGCAGGCTCCTTGTGGAGTGCAATGAGGGAGAGGCAGGTCGTTATTGCGTTGGACTAGTTAACTGTAAGGTTGCAAGATTGGTTCCCCGAGCTGACAAGGTGAAAATCTGTCGTTCTGCCCCTGAACAAGGCAGTTAACCCACCGTTCCTAGGCCGTCATTGAAAATGAGTATCTGTTCTTAACTGACTTGCCTAGTTAAATGAAGGTATAAAAAAAAATATATATTAAATCAAATAAAAAAATCAGCAAATCGGCGCCCCCCCCCCCAAAAAACTTGAAATCGGCCCTAATTAATTGGCCATTCCGATTAATCGGTCAACCTCTAATCATAATGCATCATGTAAAATGTGCTACAACATATTCAGCACAGCTTTGGTGGCTCTCCTGTCTCACAAACTCATTTGACTGCTGCTATTGGACAAACTATACTTACCGGAATATACATTTTAATCCCCCTTCCAAAGATCTATTTCTCTCTGTGTGTGTGTCCAGTGAATGTTTGGTAGTGACGTAGTGGTAAAAAATATTAGGTGGGTAAACTGATCGGCGGGTACAGTGACATTTTCTGAGACGCATTATGATACATTACATTAGATTAGGATACATTACATTATGATACATTACATTAGATTAATATATATTACATTAGGATACATTACATTAGATTAAGATACATTACATTAGGATACATTACATTGGGATAAGGATATCCCTACCGGCCAAGCCCTCCCTAAACCCGGACGATGATAGGCCAATTGTGCATCGCCCCATGGAACTCCCGGTCGCGGCCGGCTGCGACAGAGCCTGGGCTCGAACCCAGAGTTTCTGTTGGCACAGCTAGCACTACGATGCAGTGCCCTAGACCACTACGCCACCCGGATTACATTACATTATGATACATTACATTATGATACAGTGACAGAGGAGGGATGACACTTCTGAGCTCTGCAGCAGAACCGGAATCAATGGTGGCACATTATCTGTTATGAGGCTCCCTCTGTGACTGGTACAAAGACAGAGGAAGGAAACACACCCTTCAGGCCTGTACTCACACACAGACACACACACACTCACACATGGATATTAACATGCTATCTCTTATCTCCTCTCCCACTGTCTCTCATATTCTCTCTCCCTCCCTCCTCTCTCTAGTCCATTTATAGTGTCCTTAAAAGACAAGGGGGAAGTAGGTAGGGAGGGAGGGAGGGAGAGTCCTTTGCCTCCATCTCATAACTGTCTTGTATTTCTGTTATTGATTGTTTTGTCTGTGGTATTGACTGTTTTACAAGGGCAGACTGAGTGTAATAGGAAAATGACAGCCATTCTCTGTCCTTTTAACAAAAGATTAAAATGGCACCGTGACCTTCTTCTCTTCTCATACAGTACAGCAGGAGAGAAGTATCTGCAGTCACAATGGATCTTTACTGTGGCAAGGAACAGCACTGCACAGTAGTGCTTTTAGATGAAAGAGGAATGTTGTAGCGAACAGTATGGGCTGACCTCTACCTCTATTTCTCTGTGTTTTGACCTTTGACCCCAGACTGATCTGTGTCTGTGTTCTCTGCGTCTTCCAGGTGATGGTGTTTGTCTATGCTCAAGACTGACTACTCTCCGTCCTCTGTGTTTTCCCCTTAGACCCAGACTGACCCGTGTCTCTGTTCTCTGTGTGACCCAGGTGATGGTGTTTGTCCACGCTCGTAATGCCACGGTGAGGACAGCCATGGGGCTGATCGAGATGGCTAAGAACCGGGGAGAGTCTTCCTTCTTCCAGCCAGACCATGGACCTGACTACGGCCAGTGTGAGAAATCAGTAAGGAACATACGTTGGTTTATTTCTGTTTCAGGTGAGGAGTAACTACTGGTTAGGAGTAGACCTGGGTTAGGAGTAGACCTGGGTTAGGAGTAGACCTGGGTTAGGAGTAGACCTGGGTTAGGAGTAGACCTGGTTTAGGAGTAACTGCTGGTTAGGAGTAACTGCTGGTTAGGAGTAACTGCTGGTTAGGAGTAACTGCTGGTGAGGAGTAGATGTGGGTTAGGATAACTACTGGTTGGGTGTAACTACTGGTTAGGAGTAGACATGGGTTAGGAGTAACTACTGGTTAGGACATGAGATAGTGTTGGCTGCAGGGATTGTCAGGACCATCTGAGTCTTTACATGGAGCACAGGTACAGTGTGCCAGGGTTAAGAGGCTTACATGAGTTCACGTTAGATAAAGGTCATCTATGTTACTATACCTGGACACACACACTAATCACCATTCTTCTAGACAGTGTTGACTCAATTCAGTGCACCACTGCTGTAGACTGTTACTCCTACCCATGTCTATCGTGATAGTGTTTGAGTGTACTAAAGTTACTGTATCTGTAGACTCCAGTCTACTGGAGAGTGTACTAAAGTTACTGTAACTGTAGACTCCAGTCTACTGGACAGTGTACTAAAGTTACTGTAACTGTAGACTCCAGTCTACTGGACAGTGTACTAAAGTTACTGTAACTGTAGACTCCAGTCTACTGGACAGTGTACTAAAGTTACTGTAACTGTAGACTCCAGTCTACTGGACAGTGTACTAAAGTTACTGTAACTGTAGACTCCAGTCTACTGGACAGTGTACTAAAGTTACTGTAACTGTAGACTCCAGTCTACTGGACAGTGTACTAAAGTAACTATCTGTAGACTCCAGTCTACTGGACAGTGTACTAAAGTAACTGTATCTGTAGACTCCAGTCTACTGGAGTGTACTAAAGTTACTGTAACTGTAGACTCCAGTCTACTGGACAGTGTACTAAAGTTACTGTATCTGTAGACTCCAGTCTACTGGACAGTGTACTAAAGTTACTGTAACTGTAGACTCCAGTCTACTGGACAGTGTACTAAAGTTACTGTAACTGTAGACTCCAGTCTACTGGACAGTGTACTAAAGTTACTGTAACTGTAGACTCCAGTCTACTGGACAGTGTACTAAAGTTACTGTAACTGTAGACTCCAGTCTACTGGACAGTGTACTAAAGTAACTATCTGTAGACTCCAGTCTACTGGACAGTGTACTAAAGTAACTGTATCTGTAGACTCCAGTCTACTGGAGTGTACTAAAGTTACTGTAACTGTAGACTCCAGTCTACTGGACAGTGTACTAAAGTTACTGTATCTGTAGACTCCAGTCTACTGGAGTGTACTAAAGTTACTGTATCTGTAGGCTCCAGTCTACTGGACAGTGTACTAAAGTTACTGTATCTGTAGGCTCCAGTCTACTGGACAGTGTACTAAAGTTACTGTATCTGTAGGCTCCAGTCTACTGGACAGTGTACTAATGTAACTGTAACAATGGACTCCAGTCTACTAAAGTTACTGTATCTGTAGGCTCCAGTCTACTGGAGAGTGTACTAAAGTAACTGTAACAATAGACTCCAGTCTACTGGACAGTGTACTAAAGTTACTGTATCTGTAGGCTCCAGTCTACTGGACAGTGTACTAATGTAACTGTAACAATGGACTCCAGTCTACTAAAGTTACTGTATCTGTAGGCTCCAGTCTACTGGAGAGTGTACTAATGTAACTGTAACAATGGACTCCAGTCTACTAAAGTTACTGTATCTGTAGGCTCCAGTCTACTGGAGAGTGTACTAAAGTAACTGTAACAATGGACTCCAGTGTACTAAAGTTACTGTATCTGTAGGCTCCAGTCTACTGGAGAGTGTACTAAAGTTACTGTATCTGTAGGCTCCAGTCTACTGGAGAGTGTACTAATGTAACTGTAACAATGGACTCCAGTCTACTAAAGTTACTGTATCTGTAGGCTCCAGTCTACTGGAGAGTGTACTAATGTAACTGTAACAATGGACTCCAGTCTACTAAAGTTACTGTATCTGTAGGCTCCAGTCTACTGGAGAGTGTACTAATGTAACTGTAACAATGGACTCCAGTCTACTAAAGTTACTGTATCTGTAGGCTCCAGTCTACTGGAGAGTGTACTAATGTAACTGTAACAATGGACTCCAGTCTACTAAAGTTACTGTATCTGTAGGCTCCAGTCTACTGGAGAGTGTACTAATGTAACTGTAACAATGGACTCCAGTGTACTAAAGTTACTGTAACTGTAGACTCCAGTCTACTGGAGAGTGTACTAAAGTTACTGTATCTGTAGGCTCCAGTCTACTGGAGAGTGTACTAATGTAACTGTAACAATGGACTCCAGTCTACTAAAGTTACTGTATCTGTAGGCTCCAGTCTACTGGAGAGTGTACTAAAGTTACTGTATCTGTAGGCTCCAGTCTACTGGAGAGTGTACTAAAGTTACTGTATCTGTAGGCTCCAGTCTACTGGAGAGTGTACTAAAGTTACTGTAACAATGGACTCCAGTGTACTAAAGTTACTGTAACTGTAGACTCCAGTCTACTGGACAGTGTACTAAAGTTACTGTATCTGTAGGCTCCAGTCTACTGGGCAGTGTACTAAAGTAACTGTAACAATGGACTCCAGTCTACTAAAGTTACTGTATCTGTAGGCTCCAGTCTACTGGACAGTGTACTAAAGTTACTGTATCTGTAGACTCCAGTCTACTGGACAGTGTACTAAAGTTACTGTATCTGTAGGCTCCAGTCTACTGGAGAGTGTACTAAAGTTACTGTATCTGTAGACTCCAGTCTACTGGACAGTGTACTAAAGTTACTGTATCTGTAGACTCCAGTCTACTGGACAGTGTACTAAAGTTACTGTATCTGTAGACTCCAGTCTACTGGACAGTGTACTAAAGTTACTGTATCTGTAGACTCCAGTCTACTGGACAGTGTACTAAAGTTACTGTATCTGTAGACTCCAGTCTACTGGACAGTGTACTAAAGTTACTGTATCTGTAGGCTCCAGTCTACTGGACAGTGTACTAAAGTTACTGTATCTGTAGGCTCCAGTCTACTGGACAGTGTACTAATGTAACTGTAACAATGGACTCCAGTCTACTAAAGTTACTGTATCTGTAGGCTCCAGTCTACTGGAGAGTGTACTAAAGTAACTGTAACAATAGACTCCAGTCTACTGGACAGTGTACTAAAGTTACTGTATCTGTAGGCTCCAGTCTACTGGACAGTGTACTAATGTAACTGTAACAATGGACTCCAGTCTACTAAAGTTACTGTATCTGTAGGCTCCAGTCTACTGGAGAGTGTACTAATGTAACTGTAACAATGGACTCCAGTCTACTAAAGTTACTGTATCTGTAGGCTCCAGTCTACTGGAGAGTGTACTAATGTAACTGTAACAATGGACTCCAGTCTACTAAAGTTACTGTATCTGTAGGCTCCAGTCTACTGGAGAGTGTACTAATGTAACTGTAACAATGGACTCCAGTCTACTAAAGTTACTGTATCTGTAGGCTCCAGTCTACTGGAGAGTGTACTAATGTAACTGTAACAATGGACTCCAGTCTACTAAAGTTACTGTATCTGTAGGCTCCAGTCTACTGGAGAGTGTACTAATGTAACTGTAACAATGGACTCCAGTCTACTAAAGTTACTGTATCTGTAGGCTCCAGTCTACTGGAGAGTGTACTAATGTAACTGTAACAATGGACTCCAGTGTACTAAAGTTACTGTAACTGTAGACTCCAGTCTACTGGAGAGTGTACTAAAGTTACTGTATCTGTAGGCTCCAGTCTACTGGAGAGTGTACTAATGTAACTGTAACAATGGA